>NC_077233.1:196671719-196971719 GCF_027887165.1 Monodelphis domestica
GAATTGTTAGTGTTCCAACTGAAATTACTTAATATTTATTTTTAATATAGCCTGTATTTATTTATCTGTGAACTTGCTCTGTTGAAGGCATGCTCCTTGAAGCCAGGGACTATCTCATTTTGGTATTCTGTGTAATCAGAGATTTGTGGATTTGGAATTATAAGATCAGTCAGTCAATAAGCATTTAAGTGATGGCTATGTGCCAGGCACAATGCTGAGGAAAGAGAGAATCTCTGCTCAAGAAGCTCATGAGGAGATAAACAAGATATACTGAAGAGAAGCAACAGAGGGAAGGCCCTAGCCTTAGGGGGATCAGGAAGACTTCTTGTGGAAGGTGAGATTTTAACTGGGACTTGAAGTTGGAAAAGCCTGGGGAGCCAGCAGGTGATGACAAGGGAGAATATTCCAGGCATAGACAACAGCCAGTGAAAATGCCTAGAGTCCAAAAAGAGAGTGTCTTGTGCCACAGGATCACAGAATATATTTGGGAGAATAAGCTGTAGGAATACTGAATCCACCCAGTGGATAGAGAGCCAGGCCTGGAGATGGAAGGTTCTAGGTTCAAATGTGGCCTCAGACACTTACTAGCTATGTGTCCCTGGGCAAGTCACTTAACCCCCACTGCCTAGCCTTTATCACTCTTCTACCTTGGAACCAATACACAGTATTGAGTCTAAGATGGGAGGTAAGGGTTTTAAAAAATACTGAATGGGTAGGAAAGAGCTAGGTTACAGAGGGTTGTGAAGTGGATAGAGAGCATCAGGCCTCATGTAAGGAAGACCAGAGTCCATATCTTGATAATGACATTTACTAGCTGTGTCATTCTGGGCAAGTCATTTCTCCCTGTCTGCCTCAGTTTCCTCATCTGTAAAATGAGCTGGAGGAGGAAAAGGCAAACCACTCCAGGATCTCTGCCAAGAAAACCCCAACTGGGGCCATGAAGATTCAGACATGACTGAAATGACTGAAGAACAGGTTGTGAAGGGACCTTGGGGGGTCAGAGGGAGGGGGAACACAATACAGAAGTCAGGAGAGGAAAGTTGGCAGTTCAGTGAATCCAACTTCTTCATTTTATAGTGAGGAAACTGAGGAACAGGCAGGTTAAGTGACTTGTCTGGTGTCATGTAGTCAGTGTTTGAGGTGGGATAATAGCTCTTCTTGACTCTTAATCTTTATCTACTCTACTAAATTTCCTAGCACATAGTACTGCCTTAATGAGTATTTGTTGATTGAACAATCATACACAAAGTACCAGGAGCTGGGGATACAAAGATAAAAAGAAAACAGTCTAGAATACACCCTCAAGGAGTTTATATTCTCCTGAGTGAAATAGAAACACTGTTAAGATAGAATGAGGAAATAGCAGGAGGCAGAGAGCATCTAAAGACCAATGGAGCGACCAAATATCGATGGAGGAGAGGTTGTTAGAGAGGTTGATTCATTTTTGCATTACATGGTGATCCCTAAATAAGATTAGAGCTAACACCGCAGTTTCTCAGAACAAGATGGTGAGAACTGACCAAATGTCTAATGCTATGTCTCCACAAATTAAATTCTATTTGTATCTTTCCATGTTAATGGATGAGAAGTCAGATTCTATTAATGTTATAGCTGAGTATGGTGAATCTTTTATATTGCTTGGAAGATACAATTAATGTTTGTTACATTGGCTTGAGCATATTAGATAAAGCTCTCAATATATGTAACAACACAGGATTTTAGTGACCTGTGATATATACAAGTTGGTAACATGAGGAAGCTTTTATTTTATTTTTAAAAGATATTTTATTTTCCCAATTACATGTAAAATACTTATCAATATATATTTTTCAAAATTATAATATAAAAAATGTCTCATTTCCCCCCCGCCCCCTTCCCTCCCTCCTCTCAGAGACACTAAGCAATTTTATCTGGGTTATCCATGCATTATCTTGCAAAACATATTTCCATTTTGGTCATTGTTGTAAGAGAATACTCAGATACCTCCCACCCCCCCCCCAAAAAAAAACATTAACTAATGTGAAAAATAGTACGCTTCAATTTGCATTCTGACTTCAATAGTTCTTTTTCTGGAGGTGAGTAGCATTCTTTGTCGTAAGTCCAACAGAATTGTCCTGGACCATTATATTGCTGAGTAGCTAAGCCTTTCATAACTGATCATTGTAGAATACTGCTGTCACTGTATGCAATGTTCTCTGGTCCAGCTATTTTTGCTTTGCATCAGTCCATGCAGGTCTTTCCAGCTTTTTCTGAAATCATTCTATTTATCATTTCTTACAGTATGTGTTCCATCACCATCCTATATCACAATTTGTTCAGCCATTCCCTAATTGAGGTACTTCTCAATTTCCAATTCTTTGCCATCACAAAAACAGTAGCTATTAATAGTTTTTTTTTTAACAATTAGGTCCTTTTTTTATGATCTCATTGGGATACAGATTTAATAGCAGATAATGGATCAAAGGGTTTGTACAGTTTTATAGCCTTTTGGACAGTTTCAAATTGCCTTTCAGCCTGGTTCAATTAGCTCACAATTCCACCAACAATGTATCTGGGCTCCAATTTTGCCACATTCCCCCAACATTTATTACTTTCTTTTACTGTCATATTGACCAACCTAATGGGTTTGGGGTGGTACCTCAGAGTTGTTTTCATTTGTATTCTAATAAAAAATGATTTGTAACATTTTTTTCATATGATTATTGATAACTTTGATTTCTTCAACTGAAAACTGCTTTTTCATATTCTTTGACCATTTTTCAATTGGGGAATGTCTTTTATTCTTATAAATTTGACTTACTTCTCTGAGAATTTGAGAAATTAGACCTTTATCAGAGAAATTTGCCATAAACTTCCCCCCCAGTTTATTGTTTCTCTTCTAATCTTTGTTATGCTGGCACAAAAGTTTTTAAATTTAATACAGCAAAATTGTTGATTTTACATCTTGTCATGTTCTCTTTCTCTTGTTTGGACATAAATTCTTCCCTTTTCCATAGATCTGCCTGGTAAATTACTCTATGTTCTTCTGTGTAATTGAAATCTGAACCCCGGAACTACAATTCCCAGCACCCCACTCTCTTTCTCCCATAATGTGTTTACATAGGCAGGATATAAATTTTGTGTAGCCCCAACTCTTGCTCTCTCTTCCTGTGATCCCGTTTGGTGGAGGAGGTGTGAGGTGAGAGGCAGACTCCTGTGGTCTTATTTTGTTGGAAAATTATCTTTTTATTCCTTTACTTCAAGGTTTTACTTCAAGTGATTATTAATAAACTTTATAAAATATAATACTTGGAGTATTGGACATTAATTTAAATCTTACATTTTTGGTAACATGAAGTCTGGACTTTAAGACACTTACTGAATGAGATTAGTTTAAAATAAAAACCACTTTTCTCTCCTGCTATGGTATTTCCCCCCCCCCCCCCCTCCCACCCCAGCTACTGCTACTGCCATTGCAGCTACTTCTGCTACTGCTACTGTTGCTTCTGCTGTGAGCCTGCCACCATGTCTCTTGAACACATAAGCTGAGAGTCCTTTGCGAGCCACTTTCTGAGCTGCTGGTAAAGTATAAATCCCCCTTTCCTTTACATTGCTAACAGCTGAGTGCTTTGCTGCTGCCTTGGAAGCTAGATGTGTGTGTTGTTGTTGTTGTTTCAGCAACAATTAGTTTCTAACCCTCCTGATTCCTTTCACCTGGGGGAAGCAACCCTGTTCCCCCCCACCCCCCACCCCCCACCACAAGCTACCATATCACAGCTCAGAATCTCAGAATCCTGGAGTGTTGGAGGAAATTAATAATTTCAGCTCCGTTTTTTTGTTGTTGTTATTATTAGAAAATATTAATTATTGGGCTAAATTGAGAAAGTTTAGTTTTATCTTACTCCTAGAAATTTTCTATCTCTTTAAGATCTTTCCTAAACCCCCAAATGGGTCTCAATTATAGTAGCCACTTAAACCCTTTTTGCTCTCCCAGACCAGTTCAGCTAAGTGGCTCTGAGGAGTTTTTACCTTCAGGGTACCTAAAATAGAAAGTTTTTGTTTTCCCTCACTAACTTAACCTTAGGCTAAAGCCTTTTGGCTGCCGCCCTCCATTCAAAGGCTGATTGGAGCATGTCTCCATCTATTAGCCTTGTGAGGTTTTTACTCCTAGCCAGGACATAGGGTAGTGCCACCTACAGACAGTAAGTAGATTTTCAACCTATTTAATAAGTAGAATTACAAGCATGGCCCAGTTTCCTGCTTATCTCAAATAGCTTCCATTCTGGGAGAGCATTACAGAGCTCACACAGCTCAAAGTTTTGGGGTATCTTTTCTTGTCAGCTCAAGTCACAGCTCAAGTCAAAATGACTTTTAGTAGTGTTTATTTAGAGGTAAAAAGAGTGAAAGTAGAGAAATGTAAGAAGAGGGTAGAGAAAATGTCTAGCCTTTCACACTAAATATTGCTCTGTTGTCCAGCTCAGCACAAGCAAGGCTCATTAACTCTCAGCCAGAGGACCTGGTGGTGTCTTATGCAAGGGTTACACCCATGCAGCCTCTCCAGAACTAATCTCTCTCAGGAAAAGAGGCCAGCTACTCACTCACCTAAGACGAAGTCCAAAGGAGAAGATCCAGGAGCAGGCCTCCAAGAAGCAGTCTAAGAGCCAAAATTAAGGTCCAAAGCCACCTCCAAAAGCCACATCACCAGGAGAAGCTCCTTGGAGGGAGTTCTGGACTTTTTATAGTCCTTTTTCCATGTCACTTCCTGTCCTTTCCTCCACTTTATGGGAACCAATTGCATTGCCCAGGGGTTGATCTGTGGCCTCTGGAGTTGTCACTCACTTTAGTAAGTGACTTGAGAACTCAGTGTTAAGAGGGGTATTTAAGTTTTTGGTTGATTAATTTTAAAACTGCTGATTGATAGACAAAGAAAGTTTGATTCGCTTTTCACACTCTGCATCATTTCATGTGACTTCCCAAGTTTCTTTGAAATAATCCATGTCATCATTTCCTATAGCACACGGTATTACATTATATTCATATATAATACAACTTGTATAGCCATTTTCCAGTCAATGGGGGTTTTGGTCAGTTTTCACTTTTTTTTTTGTCACTGCAAAAAAGACCTGCTATAAATATTTGTGTGCAAATGGGTTCTTTTCCATTTTGATTTAATCTCTTTGGAGCCAAGCCTGACATGCCTGGCATGAAGAGTATGGAGCATTTTGCAAGAGGTCTTTCTATTTGGCAGAGAGCATGCTGACAAGATCCTTCCCAAATGAGAGGAGTTCGTTTCTGAATCTTGATCCACATATGGCTTCTCTTAACAAAGAAATAGATCTTTTCTCTTCAAAGATCATGTACCAACTTCTCCTCATGAAGGCAGCATCTCATTGGTTGCATAGTAGCATTTTCTCCACCAATTAGGAAGGTCTCATGCATAGCATTCCAGGTTTGGCTATAATTCCATGGTACATGGCCATGTTTGTGTGTGTGTGTGTGTGTGTGTGTTTTAATCAACAACAACAAAAAAACTAAACTAATGAAGCATAAGGAAAAATTTTAATGTGGAGAAAGTAGCAAGAAATACTGTTTGGTTTTCCTAGTAAACATTTTTTAAAAGAATCAAATACTTCAGATTTGCCTGTGGCTCTTAATAAAAATGAAGTAGAGCTTGAATGTCCCTTTGGGGAAAAAATTTAATTTTGTCTAGCAAGTATAAAGCTTATTATTTAAAAACTAGATTTGTTGTCTGGCCTAGGTCAAAAGATTGCTCACCAAGATTGCAGTTGAACTGCTTTGTTAAAACAAAGCCCTAAGTCAGCAAAGCTTTCCTGATATGGAAAGACAAAACCTTTGGAATGAAAAAGCTGGTAGATCAACTTTTAAAAATCTAAAATCTCTCTAACATGAACTGTCAAAGGGATTCTTTTAACTAGGGTTTGTTAGTTGAAAATGTCACGTGAAGGTTTGTATTTAATTGCTCTCTGAGTTTGTCATCAAGAAATCATCTTGATGTCTAGATATGCTCTACATTTTGTATGTGATATTTGTTTCTAGGGGCAGAAAAACTAGAGAGAAAAATTAAAGCACAAATAGATTTTATTATTTTCCATTATTCTATATTATTGCATATATTTTACATAAGTTACTTAGCTACCTTAAAATGTAATTTCTTAATGTGGATTTGCTTTCTTTCAACATAAACCACTGCCAAAAATTAAACTTTAAAGAGTTACTGTTTAAAAACAAGATACTGGGTACTTGATGGTTTTTTGCTGCTTATTTACTGTAATTCACGGCTTGCTAACAATGAGAAGGGTTTTCCCTCATTAAACTCAGGTTAACTTCCTAATCATGGACCAAGTAGCAAAGTGTTTGCTGTATAGTATTGCTTTCACTGTAAACCAGGAAGTGGGATCCCTGTATAATTTTTTGGAAACTGGAAGATGTGGTTTCATCTGTGAAGGTAGTTCCCAGAGTGGAAGTTCTCCATTAAATGCACATTGGAAACCATTCTGCAACTGTTATTTAGAAAGCAGTTTGAGAGAACAGAGAGATTAAGTGACTTGCCCAAAGTCAAACAGCATATGTTTGAGGCAAGACTTGAATTTAGGTCTTTCCAAGTCCAAGCACTACCTCACCATATAAATCACCAACATTAAAACCAGTAATAATTAGTATTTATGAGAACTTTAAATTCTATATCTCAGGATAGGAAGTTAGGGTAAATAAAGGTTTATGTCTTAGTTTCAACTGATAAAGCTATTCATAATTTCCTTAATGATGGATATTTCCTTGAAACTTTTATGAGTAAAAATCATTTTGTTGCCTAGTATTTCCCTTCATATACTGCAGTCTAACCAAATTGGTCTTGTTACATTGTAATATTTAAAATAGTTGGTGACATAAACTGTAAGAATTAAAAATAGTTGGATGTCATAAACTGTTACATTTAAAATAGTGGAGACATAAATTATAGTAGGTTAAAGAGTGGGTGGGTAAATTTGTGACCACAGAAAATATGTTTCACTACAGTGTCTTGGTTTTAAATCAAATATAAGGTGGTCACCAGGGAAATATTCCCAATTATGAATATAACCAAGTCAACTGGGTTTTATAGAGAATTTAATTAATAATACAATGAGGAATTAAAGAAAAGAGAGAAAGAGAGAAAAAGGAAATAAGTATGAAGGGCCTTAAGCCAACATGGCCTAGACCTGAGTCTTAAAAGAGAGAGATCTGTCAGTCAGTCTTTTATCACTCACCACAAGGTCTAAGCAAGGATTCTAGTGACAGTCTCCTCAGAGAGTTCCAGCCAGAGACTGTTTCAAAGGGCCTCTCTCCAGAGGGACAGAGTCCCCTCAGAGGAGCTCCAGCGAGACCTCCGTAGAGATTGTCCTCCAAGAGCTTCCCTTCTCCAGAGCCTCTCTCAAGAGATCTTCCAAAAGGATTCTTCAAAAGGATTGCTTTTCAAGAGATTCTGCTTTTTCTTATATAGGGGGTTTTCTCCTATGTCACCTCCCCTAAGTTCTTCCATCTACCAATCACAGTAGACATTTTCCAAGGGACAGCACATTCTGAATTCACTGCTGGGTCGACTAATCCCTTTAGTAAGTTTGAACCAGAAAAACTTCTGAATAAGTTTTCACCTCTTTGCTCCTGGCAAGTTTACAAGTTACCTGACCTTTAATAGGTACTTAGCACCCCATTGTATTAATTCTAAAAATAGGCATGGCTTAAAGAACTTTTTGCCTCATTATAAGTATGGGTTAAAGTACTTTCATTGTTTAACAAGGAGTTCTCTCCCCTAAAGCAGTCCCAAGTACGGGTGGAGCAGATGTCCTCCCATTTCTGATCCAAGTAGAGTTCTCACATCCAAATGTGAAATGTTCCCAGTAGGGAATTGTTCCAGTTGAGAATTCCCCGATGGGGAAATTTTTAACATTCACAAGTCTGAGAAATTTCAAGATTTACAACATGGCACTCAATTTCTCATCTTCAATGTATGTCCATTGGCCATCCTCCAAGTTTGAATACTCTTTCTCCTCACCTCTGAGACTTCTTAGAATTCCCAATTTCCTTCTAAGACCATCTCATGTATTGTATAAAGCTTCCCTGTACCATACTCTCCTAAAATTTATGGAGGTGTCTTCTCTTTCCAAATCATCTTGTGTTTATATTTTGGATGCTGATGTTTTGCCCAAAAGAATGGAATCTTTATGAGGCCAGGGAGTTTCATTTTTGTCTTTAAAGTCCCAGTCCCTAGCACATGCCTGACACCTAAAAGGTCAAGTTAATGTGAATTTTTAAATGCCCAGTAAATACCACACCCTATGTTAAGCACTAGGGATACAGAGGGATATAGAGGCCTTCATCTCAAGGGGTTCACAATTTAATGGAAGAGTGGAAAACACCAAGTAATATATATATATATATATATATGAATGAAAAAAAGGCACTGGTATTATGGGGAATCAGAAAGACTTCTTATAGGAGGTGGGATTTAAACTGGGACTTGAAAGAAGCCAAAAAGGCCAGAGGAACCAAGAGGCAGAAATGAAGAAGGAAAGAGATCCAGGCATGGGGAATAGTTAGTCAAAAAGCCCAGAAGTGTTAGTGTCCTGTGTGAGGGGGCTGGTGCTAACTGGATCAGAGTATGTACACAGAAGGGAGTAAGGAGTAAAAAACTGGAAATGTAGGAGAGGGCTAGGTTATGGAGGGTTTTCGATGCCAAGTAAAGATTTTTATATTTGATCCTCAAGAGAAAAGGGAGCCACGCTAGTTTACTGAATGGTAGTTGGGGTGGGGGGTGATAGTGTAAAGGATAATTTTAGCATTGTGACTTAAACTATATTAGTTATTTGTCGCAATGGGATATCCCAAATAAAATACCCAAGACAACTGAAAATTTATGGTGATTTTAATTAATATAGAGGAAAGAAATTAAGGAGAAGAGAGAAGGAAAAGGTATAGAATTTCTCCTGCCTGGCCTGTCCTAGGAAGAAGATTAGAGGCTTCTGGGAAGATAAAGTTAGGAGAGTAAAGGAGGAAGGAATCAGCCTGAACTTCAAGAGGGCTCAGTTAAGCTGCCTGAACCTGAATTAGCTCAGGCTGATTCCTTCCTCCTTGGCAAACTCACAGCCAAAACCCAGACAAATAGCTGCCACCATGCCAAGATGTTGGAACACTTAGCACACTGCCAGCCAGAGCCACATCTCCGGAGAAAGAGGCTGAAGAGAGGAAGTGACGCGAAATTTATGGACAGATTTACATCACTTTCCTGCATCTCATTTGTACCAATGGTAGCTTAGCTTGACTTAGGACAGCCCAGGGGTCTTTCAGCTGTTTCTGCACATATCTGTTAAAGGCCATCCTCCTGAATACTTAATCCTTAAGTATGGATGTAGACATTACTGATTTTGTTAAAGAGAGTGTCTTCATTGTTACAATCAGGAGATAGCTAAATCCAATCTTCACAATCCCCCCTGATGATCACTGGGAGACTAGGCTCCCCATTGATCATTTAACATAATCATTTTGTAGTCCTAAAGCACTTCTAACTACAGATGTATACAATATTCAATTTCTAAGGGGAAATTATAATACAAGAGGGAAATAGAAGAAGGACAGACAGCAAAACCAATGTTTGCTGAGAGCATTGACAAAAACCACTTATGGGGCAGTCCCCTTTTGGCATAAAAGTATACATTCAAATAAATGTTCAATCAAACTTGAGTTTAATCAACCACACCCAAAGTTCATTCTTGATCTTCTTGATGTACTGTAGGTTTTCTGGCATCTTTCTGCAAAAGTTTATTCTCTGGATTTAGGAGTTAGCAAGCTTCTTTCCTTGAAGTTCTTTCTTGAACAAAAAATTCAAAATCTTGGATTTTTATTAAAATATAATCCCCTCCCCCCCAAAGTGGGTGTTAAAAAACATCCAGTTCAGCTCAGGATGTAATGTTGAGTTATGTGGGTGTATGAGTCAATTATAAAAAAAAAAATAAAGAAAAAGAAAAACCAAAAATATAAAGGAAAAAATGGAAGAAAGTTAAACTTTTGGTAGAAAGAAAAAATTAGAAATCAGAATCAAAATACCAAAATCTATGTATATAAAATGTTGAATAAGCAAGAATAAATTCATAATAGACCCTTGTACAGGTCCAGTTTAAAGTAATTTGTATCCCACAAGCCTGTAGGACAGAAAGCTGTAATATTTCACTTTCCCATTTGCAGCCAAGATTACAGGAAGTTGCCATACTATAAGAAGAAAAGGAACTAGAATTTAATTTTGATAGGGAAGTGTCATTCCCTAGCCTGATTTTTCCTTCATTCTCAGGTATAGAGGGAGCCAGGATGATAGCCAAACTTTGGTACTTGTCTGTAAGTATTTTCACAAAGATTGTGGATACAAGGAAGGCCTACATCTTAACATATGTTAAGTGTCACAACCTCGAGACTCACACTGGGTTCAAGTCCTTTGTATTGGCTTAGAAGTGCATCAATCCTACTTGGATTGGTCTCTTTCCTTTTTTTTTGACCTGTGTGCTCTTTTGGCACTATTCAGGTTAAGTCTGTGCTCCTTTTTGATCCTGTTTCCTAGAATCAGATACAAACGTTAATCACAGTCCCACAACAATTATCAATAAATGGCAGGTTCCCATAGTCTAAAGCTGTTTGGGTATGTATTAATATTATAGCAAGTATATATGTTAAACACATCGTAGAATAAAATTAATATTGATTTTACATACCTTAAGTACAAGAAATGAGAAAAGGGAAAATTCACATATTCTAATTAAAAGAAAAGCAAAGCAAAGCAATAATAAAAATAAGGAAAAAGAGGGAAAAAATTCAGGAATTCAATGTGTTAAAAAAAAAAAAACAGCTTCCACTTGTCGATGGATTATTATCTCCAATGCATGTATAGGATACAGTCAATCAATTTCAACAGAAGATGCTCTCTTTACATGTGAGAAATGAATCCAAGAGTCCTTCTCTCCAATCTTTATAGATGTTGGAGTGGTTAACATTATTTGGAATGGCCCTTCACAGGAAGGCTGAGTTGCTCCAGTATGTTGGAAATTCTTAATATACACCTTGTTTCCTAGGTTCAGGTCATGAAGAGAAAAGTCAAGTGGTCTAGCTTGTACTGCAGCTCCGGATTCATGAAGTTCACAGAGTTTGTGCTGTAATTCCTATATATAGGAAGCAATAGTAGTATCTCCCCCTAATAGTGATGTATATGCAGGGGAGAAAGGCTTAGCCTGTTAGGTAGATGTCCAAAAAACATCTCAAATGGTAAGATGTGTAGGTTTCCTCTCGGCCTGCTTCTAAGATAAAATAGGGCCAGAAGAAGAATTTCAGGACATTTTAAATGTGTCTCAGTGCATAATTTGCCAATCATAGTTTTAAGTTCTCTGTTCATTCTTTAACTTGGCCTGAGCTCTGGGGATGATATGGAACATGGAATTTGGGAGTTATCCCCAAGCAAGGATATTTTTGGTTTAAGACAGAATCAGTAAAATGACTTCCTCTATCTGAATCAATACCTGCTGACAGGCCAAAGTGAGGAATAATTGCTTTTAAAAGAACCTTAGCAACAAAAGCTGCCATGGCTTGAGTCACAGGAAATGTTTCCGGCCATCTGGTCAGTTGATCTACTAAGATTAGACAAAATTTATAATGTCCAGCCTTTGGCATTGTTATGAAATCTATCTGTAGGTACTCAAAAGGTGTGTAAGACTCCCACCAAAGGCTTTGCCATGAAAGGCATGTTGGTTATATGCTTGGCAGGTAGAGCAGGCTGTACACACTTTAGAGGCTATAGTATTTATACCAGGGGCTATCTATACTCTCTTAACAGAGTCCATGATGCCCTGTGTGCCAAAGTGGCCATTTTTATGAATAGATTGGCAAATTTGGTGATAGAAAATTCTAGGGAACAGGGGTTTTCCTTCAGATGACATACATACTCCATTAATTTGTTTTGCTTTGAATTTTTGCTTCCATTTTTCCACTTCCTTTTCATTATAGGAAAGTGATAAGTTTAAGTCATCAATGGTTGTTAATGTTAAAATTAATTCAGACCCTTCTATGGCTCCTAGCTTTGCAGCGGCATCTGCTCAATCATTTCCCCTACAGACAAGGTCAGTGCCACCTGTATGGGCAGAGCAATGAACCACAACTAGGGCTTCCAGCAACTGGAGAGCAGAAAGAACTTCATTAATAATTTCTGCATTAGCTATAGATTTTCCAGCTGAGGTTAAAAATCCTCTTTGGAGCCATAGAATCCCAACCGAGTGACAAATGCCAAAACCATATCTGGAATCTGTATAAATTGTTGCCCTTTTATCCTTGGCAATTATACAGGCATGTTTCAGAGCTATGAGTTCTGCCCCTTTAGTGCTAATAGTAGAGGGCAGTGAAGCTGACCACTCAGTGGCAAATTCTGACACTACAGCAACTCCAGTATAGCATATGCCATCCCTCATAAAAGAGGAACCATCAGTAAATAAGACCAGATCTGGATTGTCTAAAGGAGTGTCCAAGAGATTATCTCAAGGCTTTTCTGCCATGGACACTAGTGTTTCACAACTGTGTAATGGTTCTCCTGAAGTTGGTAAATCTGGAAGCAAGGTGGCAGGGTTAAGGATTGTACAGCTTTTCAAGGTAATGTTTTCGTTATTTAACAAGGTTATTTCATACCTTGTAATTTGCTGATCTGATGCCTGTGTTCTATGCCTTAGCAACAATGCTTCTACCTCATGTGGGCACATAATTTGTTAATGGGCATCCTAATACTAGATGAACAGTTTTTGTCACTAGTAAGGCTTTAGCAGCTACTCCTCTGAGACATGATGGTGCTCCTGATGCTACTGGGTCCAGTTGGGCAGAATAATAGGCAATTAGGTGCTGAGAAGGCCCCAGTCTGAGTTAAAACACCTCATGTACATACAAATGGCTTGTTGTAATCTGGGATGCCTGGAGCAGGGGCAGACAGGATAGTCTGTTTTAGTTCTGATAGAGCTGACAAGTGTTCTGACTCTTAATTTGAAGGGTTCAGGGACGGAATCCCTTGTTAGTGCTATAAGGGGTTTAGTAATTTCCCCATAGCAAGAAATCAATTATCTACAAAACCCTGTTGCTCCTAAAATTGCTCTCAATGGTTTCTTAGTGGTAGGAGAGCTTAAATTTTGAATATTTTCAATTCGTTTTGGAGAAATAGAATGGGCACCCACAGTTAGGATGAACCCCAAATATTCTACTTTAGGGAGACACCACTGAATCTTATCCTTCCAGATTTTATGCCCTCTTTTGTGCAATTCCAAAAGAAGGTGCTTACTATCTTCCTGACATGCTTCTGCATCTGTTGAATCCAAGAGTAGATCATCTACGTATTTGATTAATTTGCTATTTTTAAATGTTATATTATCTGTGTCTTGGCTCAAAATTTGTGCAAATAAACTTGGGCTTTCCACGTAACCCTGGGGCAGACAACTCCATGTATCTGGAAGTCCTTCCAGGTGAAAGCAAAGATATGCCTGGAATTCTTATGTATGGGAATGGAAAAGAAGGCTGAGCACAAGTCCACTACTGCAAAGTATGTAGCTCTGCTAGGAATAGAGGAAATAATAGTATTTATGTTGGAAACTACTGAGTGTCTCATTATAACGTGATTGTTCACAGCCCTCAGATCCTGTACGAATCTATAGAGGTGCTTGCCATCGGGCCCCCTTTTTGGTTTTTTAACAGGCAGGATGGGCATGTTGTATTCAGAATTACAAGGATTATTCCCTGTGCAGTTAATGAGTTAATTACTGGGGCAATTCCTTCAATTGCCTCTTTTGAGAGGGGATACTGAGGAATGAAAGGTGGGCTAGATTTAGTTTTTATCTGCACAGTAACAGCCGACTTAAGTAAGCCTACATCGGAAGAAGATGTGGCCCAAAGAGACTCCGGTATATCTTCAGGTATTGCAAAGGTGGGATACTCTTTTTCCTCCTGACTCTCTGAGAGGATTACAGGGAGTAAATGTAAAGATTCCTCTGGTACTTCCAATGATAAGGAACCATCTGGGAAGCAAGTTATTGTGGCTCTGAGTTTGCATAGAAGGTCCCTCCCCAGCAAATTTAAATGGGAATCAGGCATCAAAAGGAAGGAATGTTGTACCTCTAGGGGTCCTACAAACAACATTCTAGGGGGAAGTCTTTTAACTCTTTGGGGGTATTCCTGATACTCCCATTACATTCTCTGAGCCAACAGAATAACATTGTAAATCAGGTGTTCTTTTTAATAGAGACCAGAAAGATCCAGTGTCTAATAGATAATAATAATAGGTGTTACCCACCTTTAAAGTAACATGGGGTTCATTAGTATGGGGGGGGGAAGTGGATAGGGACAACGAGTAGTAGGACATCAGGGTCCGGAAAATCAAAGGTTGTATCCTCTGATTCCTGTGCCCCAGCCCCCTACCCCCAACACCTTCATTGTGTTTGGGAAGTTCCTTGGTCACTCCTCTGAAGGGTACCATCCTGAGGGGCATAAGCACCCTGAGTATTTTTTAGATGAGCACCACTTAAGTTATATAGTTGTGGATTAATTTGGTTTGAGTTATCATTTTCCCAATATCTATTCCTATAGTTATCATTCCTAAGGTTGTGGTTTCCATTATCATTATTATAGTTATTTCGATGATGATCACTTCCATAGTTGTTACTAAACTGCAGATTCCTTCTGAGTGCCTTGAGTAAAGTTCTACACTCTACCATTCTGTGGCCCTTCTTATTACAGAATTAGCAGGTAATGAATTGATAATTAGATTCCTGGAGAGGGGCAAGTGCCATTGGTTGAGTATCATGCCCACTTTCCATTTTAGCCATCTTATCTTTTAAACATCTCAATTCTTTACTTGCTCCATGAGATCATTATTTTCTTCCTCTTCTTTGTTTCCCTTTGAAACATATAGAGCTATTTTCCGCAATTCTTCAAGGTCCATCTCTGGCCATCTTGGGCAATGTGTTCTAAAATAATCTCTAATCACTTTGCAAGAGTTACTGACAAAGTGCCTTCTAACTTGTGTTATGCAATTTTCTTTAGATAGGTCAAAATCCAAGTATCTACCTCCAAACTCAATTATTCTGTCCATGAATCTGGAGGGTGTCTCTTCCTCATTTTGCTTAAATCTTTCAAATTCTGTCCACTTATCTGTACACTCTCTCATTGCTTTTAAGATGGCCTCTCTACAACGGTATAGTTGTAAATAATTCTCAGAGTTGTTATAGTCCCATTCAGGATCCTGAGATGGCCAGTGTGCTGCATTGCTCCCCCGGGTGTTGTTGACATGAGCAATTATTTTATTTTTCTCACGTTCAGTTAAAAAAGCCTATAGCAAGTTTTCACTGTCCTTTTAAGATAGATTATATTGAAAAAAAAATGTCTGTCATCTTTTTTGTTACTAGAAAGGGATCTTATTCATATGTGGGAATATTTCGTGTAAATTCATTTATTTCTTGAGGAGTAAATGATATATTGTGCCTTAAAGTCACCACATCCCTGTTCCGTCCTATTTCAGGTACTTCTCTTAGAGGAAACAGGCCTCTAATTGAATGTGGTACCTGTGGGTCAGTTTGACTAAGATAAATTTCTTTAGAAGGACAAGATTTCCATTGGGCTGGAATTGGGTTTTTTTTTGTAGGAGAAGGAACGTGAGAAACTGGGATTTCAGGAAAAGGGTCTTGGGGATTAAGTTCAGCCAAGATTTGCAGACTATGAGAGAACCAATATGTTAGCTAAGTTATAGGGAAGGTGCTTTCCATCTCTATTTCAGGGAAGGAAATTTCCTCATTTAGATGTTCAAAAACAGGTTTGTCAGGTTCAGAACTGTTTTTGGTGGGGTGGCCATTTGCCAATTAATCCTGTAAAATCGTCCAATTGGGCTTGCATGTTCTCCTGCATTTTAGCCTCAAATTTTTTAATATTATGTATATTTATATATATTATATATTTTTATATTTTCCTGTGTTTTATATTGCACGTTTTTTATGTTTTCATATATTTGGGATATCTTTTCGTGGTCGCCAAAAACTGTAAAGGATAATTTTAGCATTGTGACCTAAACTATATTAGTTATTTGTCGCAATGGGATATCCCAAATAAAATACCCAAGACAACTGAAAATTTATGGTGATTTTAATTAACATAAGAGGAAAGAAATTAAGGAGAAGAGAGAGGGAAAAGGTATAGGAGTTCTCCCGCCTGGCCTGTGCCAGGAGGAAGATTAGAGGCTTCTAGGAAGATAAAGTTTGGAGAGTAAAGGAGGAAGGAATCAGCCTGAACTCCAAGAGGGCTCAATTAAGCTGCCTGAACCTGAATTAGCTCAGGCTGATTCTTTCCCCCTTGGCAAACTCACAGCCAAAACCCAGACAAATAGCTGCCACCATGCCAAGATGTTGGAACACTTAGCACACTGCCAGCCAGAGCCACATCTCCAGGGAAAGAGGCCAAAGAGAGAAAGTGATGGGAAATATATGGACAGATTTACATCACTTTCCTGCATCTCATTTGTACCAATGGTAGCTTAGCTTGACTTAGGACAGCCCAGGGGTCTTTCAGCTGTTTCTGCACATGTCTGTTAAAGGCCATCCTCCTGAATACTTAATCCTTAAGTATCGGTGTAGACATTCCTGATTTTGTTAAATTGAGTGTCTTCATTGTTACAATCAGGAGATAGCTAAATCCAATCTTCACAATAGTCTGACCTATCTTTTAGGAGGTCATCTGATAACTGAATGGTTTAAAATAGGGGTTTTACAAAAATAAAAGAGCATCTTTTAACAATTAACAATTTAGTTTTTGTTTTTTTTTAAACCCTACCTTCCATCTTGGAGTCAATACTGTGTATTGGCTCCAACGCAGAAGAGTGGTAAGGGCTAGGCAATGCAAGTCAAGAGACTTGCCCAGGGTGACACAGCTGGGAAATGTTTGAGGCCAGATTTGAACCTAGGACCTTCCATCTCTAGGCCTGACTCTCAATCCACTGAGCCACCCAGCTGCCCCCAACAATTTAGGTTTTTTTAAAAATAAAGATAGAAAAGAATATAGTAAAGGCAGGAAATATAGGAAAGAGGCAGAGAAAGAAAATTTCCTAATGTCTATACTAGTTATCCTATAACTACCTATAATTACTACCTAAAACTGCCATATCTACCTATAACTGATTATAACTACTGCTAATAACAGCCACCCTACAAAGTTCCAACCCAATCTGAACCAACCCAATCAATGTTTAATCCAGCCCCAATTAGGTCTATCAATAAAGATCAACTATCTCCCAAAAAAGTTCAAGAAAGGAAAAAACCTAACAGCCTGAACCAAAAACCAAAAACCCCAAAGCCAAAAAGCCCTCTAGAGGCTGAAGTCAAAAAGCCCTATCAGTAAGCTCAGGCTTGCCTTTTATGTTCCAGCAACATTCAGCCAACCACCAACCCCACACACTACCAGCAGCCAACTTTCCCTGAACTGGTCAGCACCTAACTGTCAGCAACTGACAGCCTAATCCAACTGACACTGGCCCCTTTTATCCTCCCTTTCTACCTCACTTCCTGTCTCTATGCTTCCTTCTTCCTGTCTCTATGGTTTCTGCTTCCTGTCACTGTTGGCTGACTAATCCCTACACATCTCTATGGTAAGAGGACCTCCAGGTCCCCCATTAACTTAAAAAAAGAATAAAGAATTCCTTTTTACATAACTGAGCAGAGGATGATTTTGTTGATTGATTGGTTGTTTTTGTTCTAGGCTTACCTAGTTTGACCTCGGATATAAGCAGTAACTTATATCCTCTAAATCTTGAATCCTCTAAAACTGAGGGGCAGTGATGCATGGTTAATCATTTATTTAGGATTAGGAGCTGAAAGAGATTTTAGAGATTATTTAGTCCAGAAACCTCATTTTATAGCTGAGAAAACGGAGGCTCCCCCAAGACTAAATGACTTGGATGGAATTGACAGGATTTGAACCAAGCACTCTCTCTCTCCAAATTCAATATTCTCACTACTTTTTTTTTTTAAGCAGATATATTTTCAATGGAAATAGAAAGTGTTCATTCTATTTCCACCCTCTCTTATAAGTCCTCTACTTAAAATTAAAAACTGGTTCAGGAATTTTTTCTTTTCTTACATATTACCAATACCTTCATAACCTCAGGATAAAATAGTCTTTAGGGAAAAGATAATCTTTCCCCAACTCTGCTGAATTCTGAGCTTAATAAGAAACCAAAATTGTTATTAAGTGCTCCCAACTGGTCACTTCAAGTTTCTGCTGAAAGTTAGATCATAGAATAGTGGTGATGACATTAAATTTCTTTACAAATAACATTCTTTTGAAATACTGACTAAATGGTAAATTTTGGTGATGCAGGGACCTTTACCTTTAACCTGTTTATCCTTCCCAGAGTGAGAATGGCAGGGTGAAATTTCACAAACAAAAGAATCATTCTGACTAGAATACAAAACCTTTAGGATTGTGCATTTTATCACTGCATTCAGATTTGGCATCCTTTTGAAAAACAATTGATTACTTCCATCATTTCAAACGACCACTCTTCTGTGCCTTAAAAAATACATCTAATACAAGAGTTCTTAACTTAGGGACCCCATACCCATCAGGAGATAGATTTCAGGGGTCCTGGGAACTTGGATAAGAAAAGATGACTTCTTTATTTTCATTAGCTTCTGGTTTCCTTTATAATCCTGCTATTTATCCAATTTTATGCATTTAAAATATTCTTCTGAAGCATTATTTTGAATCCCTAAGCTTCACTGGACTGCCAGTGTCCATGTCACAAAAAAAAGTTAAGAAGCAGGAGTTCATGTACATGATTCAGTACATGAATGTTAAATGACTTTC
The DNA here is from genome assembly GCF_027887165.1 of Monodelphis domestica. Taxonomy (NCBI): domain Eukaryota; kingdom Metazoa; phylum Chordata; class Mammalia; order Didelphimorphia; family Didelphidae; genus Monodelphis; species Monodelphis domestica. The sequence continues at coordinate 196,690,605 of NC_077233.1, forward strand.
CATGTCACATTACTAGTAAACATCATCAGTGAAATTTGAACAAAAGCTTTGAAAATCTAAGATCAGAATGAATCCAATAGGCTGCTCTATTTCTGTTTCTGTTCTATTTTTTAAAGATATTTTAATTCAATCTACATTTGTAAATCAATTTTTCCTGCAAAAATTTTTGTTGCAAACTAGAATTTCAGATCAAAAGATGATTCCTTTCCTACTTTTCTCCAATATTCAAGAAAAACAAATATAAACTGTATGATCTGAGCAATTAGGTTCAGAAGTCTCATTAAAACACTTTTGGTTTTATTAAAATTCGATCATTTCAAAAAAAAGATCATTTCAAAGAACATTTATTCAGGAATACAAAAATAGTTCCTGCCAAGGAGTATATATTAGCCCAAATATAGGTCATATAATTTTTCTAGGTTTCATTTGTCTAAAACTTGATTCCAGTAAATAATAGCTAACATTTCTATAGCACCTACTATGTGCCAGCCATTGTGCTGGTGCTATATTATGATTATCTCATTTGTTCCTCACAATAACCTTGGGAGGTAGGTGCTATTATTATTCTCATTTTACGGATGAGGAGACAAGCTGAATTTAAGTGGCACAAATCAAGAATACTGGGATTTTGAAGTTCTATAAGTGAATGAGTGAATGAAAGGGAAGCTAGAGGTCAATGAGATCTATGTTTGACATTAGGGCTGAGAAAACCCAATTTTTCATGTTTGTTTACCATTTTTAACTTGCTCACCTTCCTTGTCATTTACTAAGATACCATATCATTTTTTTGCATGGAAAAGTTTGCTCTCCTAAAAATTTTTGAGGGAGAGGAAATAAAACAATTTCCCTAAAAATGTCAATATTTTGTATTCTTTAGTACAGCAAATGTAAGTAGAAAGACTATATCATATAGCTATAAAGCAGGCCTCTGAGTCACTCAAGGTCCTGCATTTCAAACATATCATCAGATGTCCAGTAGGCATTGCAAACCCAACATGTTCAAAACAGAACTCGTCTTTCCCCCAAACTCACCCTACTTTCAAAATTCTCTGTCCCTATGAAGGCCACCACTATCCTTTTAGCCTCTCAGCTTCATAAATTTACTTCAACTGCTGGATCTTCTTCATTCTGCATTTAGAACATCTCTTGCATCTACCCTCTTCTTTCCCCTTATGTGACTCTCACCAACTCTTTTCCTGGACCACTGAAATAGCTTCCTAATGGGCCTCCTTATCTCATTTTTCCCCTCGCTAATCTTTATTCCACAGTTGTCAAAGCGATACTTCTAAAATTCAGATCTGATCACATCGCTATTACATCAAGGATCCACTACAAGCTCCTTTGTCTGGCCTTTAAAGCCTTTCACCAAGTGGCCTCTAAATTACTTGCCATTCTCATTAGATGTGACTTCCTTCATGTGCTCTGTGGACCAGCCAAACTGTTTTGTTATTCCTCCATCACCACATTTCCTTTGTACCTTTCAACAAACTTCCTTCTCCTCATCCCCCTACCCTCTCCCAGGTACCCTGCCATGAGGGGGCTAATTGTTACCTAAGGAAAGAACACCCCAGTTTTTTACCATCTGCCCTGACTCCTAGCTTCTTGGTGGCAGCAATCAGCAATAGCAGTAGGGATCGGGGTCCGGTCAGAAGCCGATTTTTGGAACAGAGCCGCTGCGGGTCTGGGACTGAGGGCCAAATGAGCAATTGGGGGTCAGGTGCTGGAGGAAGCAGTATCAGCAACCCCAGAGTCAGCAGTGAGGAAGGAGGAACAAAGGAAGAACAAAGGAGGTACAAAGGACTCAAGCAGTTGGGCGAGAGAAGTGGTTTATCTCTTCTTTGCCAAGAGTCCCCTGGCTAAAAATAGCTTGGCCATTAGGGAGAGCAAGCAACTGTGCAAAAAGTAGAAAACGAAACATGCAGCAGCTCCAAAAAGAGTTGGAGTTTTCAAGGGTGGGTGGGGTGGGCAAAAAGTGTTGGCAGGAGAAACGTGGCTTAAAAAATTATCTAGGCTATCTTAAAAAAATTGAGTTTCTTGTCCCTTTTGTTCACCAACTGTAAAAATTAAATCTCTAATAATAGAAATAAGCTATTTAATGGAGGTTTATTAAGGGTCATTAGAAATCAAGGAATAAAGAGAATACAAAATAAAAACCACATGGCCATGGTTGATCAGCTAGTTCAAACACCCACCTTATTACCACCAAGCTTGGGACCGGAAGTAAAAACCTGGAACCTACCACATCCCCGACTAATATCCCCTATCTCTAGGAAGTCAGTGGGCTCCTGGGAAATGTAGTTCTTTTTTAGGGCAACAGATTTTCAATTATACAACTCCTATGCTTAGAATGTACAACCATCCTCATCTCTCAGAATCCTTAATTTCCCTCAGAACTCAGCTCAAAAATACATGCTATCAGGCCTTTCCTGATTCCCCCATATTCTAAGTCCCTCCCTGCCCATTCCCAAATAAAAAATATTAGCTTGTATTTTGTATATATTTACATATGTATATTTTCTTCTTCTTTGGGGTGTAAGCTCTTCATTTGTATCTATATATGCCAGAACCTTGCATATTACATGGAACACTGTATACCAATAAATGTTTATTGACTGAGCTACATTGGTAGAAATGATTTTTTTAGGGATCATACTGGAAGAATATATCAACCATCTTTTTTATTATAGCAACTGGTTCATTTCCAAAGCTAGGTAGATCTCTTTTAAATTTTTTTATATCCTGGGGTGTGAAAGGAGTATGTTGTTTTAAGTTTACCACATCCCCACTTCATCCTATTGTGGGCACTTCCCTTAAGGGGAAAAGAAAATCATAGCACTCATTCTGTGGTCCCAGTTTTTTTTTTTTTTAGTTTGCATGCAGACCAAGGTAGTATGGGTAGGAAAAGGTGCTGAGATTGATGGTGGGCTAGGAGAAAGGACAAGAGAAGGGGAGGGAGGGTTGGCCAGGTGCACAACATGAGAGAGGAGTTTTTCAACCTGAGACATATGAGAAGGATCCGTCTCTATAGGATCTTCTCTCAGTAATTTGGGTACAGGTTCGCTTGAATTAGACATTTCAGGCTTGCAAAAATTTGAATTAGGATTAGACAGTTTATTAGGATCCTCCTTTTCCACTCTTTTCAAAGAGTGTTTGAAATTTTCCAAATGATTTTGTACTGCTGCTTGCATTTTCCTATTTGCAGCCTTTTGCATCTTAACATTAGAATTAGAAAAAGCAGATTTCCCAGCATCATTATTAAAAGAAGGAATTCAGAAACCTGAAAGGTTTCCAATTTGGCAAAAGGCTTCCATATAGGGTAACAAACATGTTGCATTCATTTATTTATTTAACTGTCTGTTTAATTATTTGTGATGATATAGGAAAAAGAATATATATATATATATTTTTTTAATATGTAATTTTGATATATATATTTTGATATATATATATAACTAGTGCTGCCCTCTGGTGACAGAAAGGGAGATTGCAACTCAGCAGAAAGTGGGGGAAAAAAGGTGGGTTTTTTTAGTGCTCAGTGTTGGCCTCTAGTGGTTGGAGTAAATTGCTAATGGAGGATGGGAGTTGGAAAAGGGGATTGTGGATAAGGAGGTGGACTTAAGGCACTGTGTGGTGCCCTGAACCAAAATGGAGGAAGGGGGGAGTAGTTAAAGCACTCTTTGGTGCCTTGCTTTAGAGATAAGTTGGGTTTGTGTTTGGGGGGCTTGAGAGTTGCCTGTTTAAGGTAATTTTGCTCCAGAGGGAAAGATTGGAGCCAGGCAGTTAGTTTTTTTTTTTTCTGAAGCAGGCTGGGGTGAAGGGGGAGAGTGACCCAGACCCCTGCCAGTTCCTTTAGTCAGATCCCCTGCTGGGTCTTACTTAGCCTGCAGTAGTGAAGAGGATTAGGGTAAGGCTCCTAGGCTGGGTATAGGAACCCTTGTTAAGGCAGAAGAGCTGGCAGTGATTGAAACTGCTTAATAGGGGAAAGAGCTCACCGCTGGGCTGGGTTTTGGGGTGGGAAGTTTTTTTTTTTAAACTTACCTAAAGACTTGTGAGGCAGAGCAGCAAGCAGGTTGAACTGGTTGTGGGTTCAGGCCCTTCTGGATTGCCAAATAAATGTTGGGAGAAAATGGAGGGGGAAAGGTTGAGAAAGGAAGGTAGTAGGGGTCCCTTTCTGCTCCAGTAGCCCCATAGGGAAATTGACCAAACTTTTGTTTCTAGCTATAGTTATGCTAAGGGTAATTAATTAAATCGGCCAGATTTCATTGATAGCCAGATGGGTTTATTGGGTGGGGAAAATAAAGGTTTAGAAAGCTAAAGAAAATTAGATCTCCCACAGGTATGCAGGGACCGGGGGCAAGTTGGCTTTTCTCTAGAAAAGGCCAAAACTCATGCTTCTCCCTTCTTTTTATATCTTCTCAGACACCTCCCACAAAGGAAGTGGGAGGTGTCTGAGGAAGTTGGGGTAGAGGGTCCTGGGAGATAGGCTCCCAGGATTCAGAGCCATTTCAAAATGCAGAATCCTTTTTGCCTTTTTTTCCCCCAGAATTGACAGTAAATATCAGTTCAAAGGCAGAAGAGCAGTATGAGCTAGTCAATTAGGTTTGACTCACTCAGAGCCACATGGCTAGGAAGTGTCTATGGTCACATTTGAACCCATAACTTTCTGTCTCCAGGCCTGGCTCTCTATCTACCAAGCCAATTAGCTGCCCCTGCTTCTATGTTCATTTTAGGGGTATTGCTTCTCCTGAATTTCCCTACATACTACTTAGCTCTATGAAATCTGAGTAAGACTTATCTGAGTACTTTAGTGAGCACACATAGCTGTGGCCAAATCCCGAGTCCCCTAACATAGATTACAGCCCCTTATATAGATTGTAAGCCACTTGCCATTTCTGGGCAGTTAATAATTTTGCTCTTTTTTTGGTTCTATCCCCAAGACACCAAGCTTTGTTGTCTTATTAACTGCCTCCCTGTGTTTTGCTTCATTCTCAGCTTAAATTTGTTTTGAGTATAAAAAAAATCAAAAGACCATCTATCATAGCATCTGTCAAATTATCCTATCCATCTTGTCTTTCAAAGAACTTCCAGAGATTCTTGTACTCCGATCCACAGGTCAGAAATTTGGTTTTAGCACATTAAGTTCATTATAACCTGACCATTCCTACCTTTCCATTCCATTTACCCCTAACTACAAGCCAGCTACATTGGTCTTCAGATTCCAGGCCTTTTCACTGGCCATCTCTATTGCCCGAGATGTTCCCATTTCTTCACTTCCACTTTCTGGCTTCACTGACATTCTTAAAGATCAGCTCAGATCCTACCTCCTGCAAGAAGCCTTTCTCAATCTTACTAGTTAATATCTTCTGAGATTACATTCCATTTACACTACATATGTTTTTAAATACATAGAAATTTGAATGTTGTCTCCATTAGAATGTGACGTTATGTGCCATGGCCTTACTTTTCTTTGTATCCCCAGAGCTTGGCACAAGGCCTGGTACATAATAAATGATTGTTGACTGCCTCAAATGTGTTCTATAAAAGATTTTTCCCTAGTGTTGATTATACTGAACATATACATTCTAATTTGTATTCTCTTATAAAATCCATGAATATTCATTGGCCTAACCTACATAGGAAAAATTAAATGGATGAAAAAATAGTATATCTGTATGTTATGGAGTATTCAGAACAAGCACTTCAAGTGGATAATGTATTTGCCCTGAACTGAACAGGAGGAAGAAAGAAGGTTAAAGTGCACTTGGGAAAATACACAGTACTTCCTGGTACTCTCTTCAATAAGTGTTTTCTCAAAGGACGTGCTTGTACAAAAATATTTATAGCTGCCCTTTTTGTGGGCAAATAATTGGAAACTAAAGTGATGTCCTTCAATTGGGGGATGGCTGACCAAATTGTGGTATATGATGATGATGGAAAACTATTAGAAGGAATGATGAACAAGATAATTTCAGAAGAGCTGGAAAGCCCTATGTGAAGTGATGCAGAGTGAAATAGGAGAACATTATATACAGTAACAGCTATGTTGTGGAACGACCAAATGTGATAGACTTAGCTACTCTCAGCAATACAATGATCCAGAACAATTCTGAGGGACTTATGAAAAAAAATGCTCTCTACCCCCAGAGAAAAAGCTGTTGGAGTAGGAATACAGATGAAAGCATACTATTTTCCTTTTGTTTATTTAGGTATATGTTTTGGTTTTATAATATTATTCATTTCCCAAAATGAATATATGGAAATGTTTTGTATGATAATATATGTATAACCCAGATTTAATTGCTTGCCAACTCTGAGGAGGGGAAGGAAGAAGTGAGGGAGACAATTTGGATCATATAACTTTGGAAGACTTATGTGGAAATTTGTTAAATGTTATTACATGTAATTCGTAATTTTAAAAAAGTGACTGTGCTTTGGTGAGAATTTTGATTTGTAGAAGGTGTTAACCCAAATGTGAGTTAAAGTAAGCGGCAGTACATTTCTAGTCTATAGGATATGACTGTGGAAGGGAGGGGAGTAGCAAGAGCAAATGTGATAAGACTTCAAACCTACAGGGTAGAGGATTTTAATTCAAAAATGGACAAGAATCACAAGGGATGAGAAAACAGCAATGCTTTTTGATTTATACTATTAGAGGATGTGTGAGAGGAGGAAACCCAGAGACTTTTTGGACATGAGAAAAGCCTAGAGTGGTTCCAAAGATTCCAGCAGCATCAGTGGGGGGATAGGTGGAGAACATTTAGAATCCTGGAGAAAGGAACTCAGTGAGAGAGCAGCAGTTGGAGCCACTGCCTCTGACTTTGGAACAGCAGAGGTGAAGGTTCAGTCGGGCTGAGTCTTGATCCCCAAGAAATCTTTTTTCCTAGAAATCTTGATCACCATTCCCTCAAAACCCCAATAAGTGGATAAAGACTGAAAAGAAGAGAGTCACAACAGTCTACTCACCTGAACTGAAGCTCCTGCTGAGCAGGGTTAAAAGTGAAGAGTTCACTACCTTGAACCCTTCAGGGGCTTGAGGCCATTAAGTTCAAGTCCCCTCAACTTTGAGGGGAGGGGGATTTAGACAGCTAGGGACTCCTCCTACCAATTAAAACAACAACTGGCTAAAACTGAGTAAAGGGCTGGATAGTAATAGTGGGGAATAACTTGACAGGCTTAGTGAGGGGCCATATCTAGTGAGGGCTGAAGGGGGAAAACACAGACTTGCCCTCCTTCCCCCTCCTAGTCAAACTTAATATTAAATATCCCTCCTTTGCCTTGCCTTGAGGAGGAGAGTACTCCATTCTCCCTCTCTCTCTTTCTCTCATACCACCCCAAAATACCTTCTATTACAAGGGGAAATACTACTTCCATTGAGAACACAGATTACAGAATTATAAAAAGGATGGTCATCAACCAAATAGTCTCATAGTTGGACAAAACTGTTGACAGCTGTTACTTCCCCCTCAAATATGGTACTGACTTCATTAACTTGGGAATTCCTTCCAAATGGTGCAGATTGTAACCCATGTATGCTTACCATACAATATGATTCTCAGTCCATGTTCTCTCAAAAGTTTATCAGAGTCTACCCAACATGCTGGATGCCTTTCTCACTTTCTGCCAACATCAAGAAAAAGAAGGCTGAGCATTTCAAGCAGGGAGGATATCCAGTGCAAAGGCAGTGAGAGAGATAGACATGTCAGTTTCAACAAGTAGACCAATATGGTGGCATCAAACTAAATGGAAAGGAGTAAAGTATAAGACAACTGTTCTTTGTAAGGCATCAATAAGGAAATATGGAAACATAAGATTTTTTTTAACCTGGAAGACTTTATAGGACATCTATTCCAACATCCTTATTTTACAGATGAGGAGATGGAGAAGCCCCAATAGATTAAGTGACTTAAGTAAAGGTCAAAGATATAGTAAGTGGCAAGCTGGAATTTTATCTTAATTCCAAATCTAATATTTCAACTTTATCACACTGTCATATTCTTTTTTGGGACAGGTAGGCAGGGTAGAAAGGAGGTACTGATCTAGAGAGGTAGAAAAAGCACTCAAGGGTTACATAAGTCTTTTGGGGTTAGGAAGAGAAGGGGACTTATCTTCAATTTATCCTTTCTCCAACCTTAAATTAAGCAAATTTCACCTGATAAACAGAATTGGATATGCAAAACTATCCTCTTTTAGTCAGTAATGGAGAACCATTGAGAATACAAGAAAGTGAAAAGTTAAAGAGAAGCCTTGTAGAAAAGACAACTTACCTTACCCCAATACCTGCTCATCTGCTAAATGCACATTTGTGCCCCCCCTCCCCCCCCCGAATTCCACAGGCAAAATCTTTGTTCTATCACTAGAATAGGCCTGGCTAGGTGAAAATTATAAGCTGGCCCACAGATCTGAAAATACAATTCTTATCTCAGTCCTTTATGATAGTCAATAGCAATTACCTTCCACCTTCAGACTCACTTCCTACATTTCCCAAGGCAAAGACTGGCCACCACAAAAAGTTTACATAGTCACTCTCTGACTCTCCCACCTTCAATTCTTTATCTAGATAAGGCTGCCTAATATCATCTCTTTTATTTAATGCTTGAGGGCTTGTAAAGTGTTTTTCTCACAAAGATAGATGTGAGGTTGTACATTAGGAAACTGAGGTACATTGAGATTAAGTCACTTTACCAGTCATACAATTAGCAAGGTGAAGCACGTTAACAAATGAGTGGCCTGAGCTGCCTGGCATCTTCAGGTTCCTCTTTGGGCTTGTTTGGACTCCTTTTTACTTTGGGGTTTCCCCAGTGAAGTATGCCAAAATTTCCAGCAATAGTCACGAGTCAATATTCAAGAAACAGGAAAAAAAAAAACCCAGGGATATATTTCCTAATCCTATATACCTTCCTTTGTCATCATGGAACTAGATTCTTTCACCAATTTTAATACCCATCTCCTTTCCCATAATCACCATATGCCTCCTGAACCTTCATGATCTATGGAAAGCAAATGATGGAAATTTCTGAGCCACCAGAGGGGTCCAGTCAGTGGAGAGGGAAGGAAAGAGAAGGTGAGTGGTAATAATTCTGACCTTCTGTTCAAGACAGCAATATGAAGGAGGCTAAGATAAACAATAAGAATGAACAAGCAATTCTCCTTTATATCTAGGGTTCTTCTGCCTCTTCTCCAAATGAAAAAGAGTCTCTCCTCATGACAAAGCTAAAATATAGAGGTTATATCACCATGCAATATGAAACAGTAATTGTACAGGTCCTTAGAACAGAAAACTATACATCTTTTTATTTTAAAGAAGGGTAGTAAAGACTGTGGTTATTATATAGAAATGAAGAATGGGCTTCATTGTTTTAAATAAATATTTTTTCTTATTTCATAAAGAAATGTAAAAAGATTCATATTTCAGCTTTCAACATCAGGCAAATATATATAACAGCAAAATGAAGACACATGAACATGTTATAATAATTTTTTAAGTGTGACTAGTTAGTGTCACCATCCTGCATTTAACATTATTGTTTGCCTTTTATTTCAAGTGACATCTTATTAGGTAAAGCAATTTTCCAGAGAAGTACTTTGCTAATATCAATTGCACATGCAAATTATTAAGGCTGTGAAACCCCTTATCTAATTTGTTTTCTCTTCCAAAGTGAAAGGCAGTTTTCACTTAGCAATTACTATTCCTTAGTTAATCAGAATTGGTAAATGGTTTCACCCTTGCTTTAAACATTAGTCACAGCACTTTAATTATAATTCAGAACACATTGTCTCCCATATAAAATAGTCACTGGTAATGTTGGGATGATTGTTTAAAAAATATAACCCCACAAATGGTCATGATTCAAAGAAAATCCCTAATCATTAGACAAATAAAAAATGTGATTAAAATGTCTATACTTTACCAAATAGTTTACAAGTTACCTGTTCTCCCTGTAAGCCTGTTATTTATTTAGTGCCTGGCATCATAGAAGGAATATAATAAAAACTTGTTGGTTTACCATTCTACTGAGCCATTTATATACCACTGTATGTCGCTATATAATTCATTATATGTAGTAATTAAACTCAAGATTAAGAAAACATGGGAGGAGTCTTATCCTATCTTTACTTCTGTCATATTTTTCTCTATAACTTTGTTTGAAATGTGTGAATGGATCATCCGGACTACCAGTGTTGGCATATATTTTTTTAAATAAATCTATATTAACTCTAGATAATGTATTATTTTAAAGTAGTGGTTATCACTTTACCATTCAGTCTTTGAACAGTGTCTATAGGCTGTTTCAGGCTAGTCTTAGGTGAAATGACATTTTTCTTTTATTCTTCCCATTCTGTATATAAACAAATTACTGGTTTCATCAGGAAAACAATTTTCTTCCACAAGCAGCAATTAAACTGGGCAACAAAATAGACTAATATTAATGTAAAAACTACAAGCCAAGTCCATGGCACTTATTTTTAGGAGATGAAAAGTTTATTTTAAAACTGACAACATTTAATAAAGAAAAAAGATACACAAATTTTCACTTTTCTACAGAAATACAATAACTTATGGCTGTGCTTAGTATATCTGTTGCTAAAACATGTAAAACCAAACTAAATAGAAAATAAAGGATAGCCCATTCTACATTTTTGCCGCTCATAATCACTTAAATTGTACCATGAAGTACTGGAAGACAGCTGAATAGGAAGATTCGAACTTTAGGGCTGGTTAACACATATTGTATTATTAGAATAAAAGGAAAATAAAATATATACACATGTGTAATTAACATGCAACATTAACTATTATTTATGTGAACAGCATAATTTAGTGTACACAATTTTAAAACAATTTTAGAGTATTAGTCTACTCAGATACCAGAGTCTCATGGCATTTCACATGGCATGGAATTTCCTCTTCCTTATAAAACGAAGCTTGGCAAAATTAGCCAGTTGCTGTAAAATGTGTATGCAATAGGATGGAGATGAAGGAAAAATGAGAAAATATCCTAGTTTTGCATCCATCATAAATTTCTTGCATTTTTTCAAAATTACCAACACACTATAAAATAAAAGCAATTACTATCAGCCTTGGAATTTAGTTTCAGTTGTTAGGAGTCTTGGGGGTAGGGTATGAAATAGAGATAAGATAGGTCTTTAGCATTTATAACTTGTATCAATTTGTTTTTATATTTCTATATCTCTTGTAACAGCGAAATACCATCTATATAATTTAAAATGATTAATTACTAAAATGACTTTGAGATGAATAATGAAAAAAAGGATTTGTGCAGTTTAATAGGGGGAAAATCAACAGTGCAATTTAAGATAATATTAGTGCAGCAAATGAACTTAATATCCCCACTAAGAGAAGCTAATCGAACTTATCTTTAATGCCCAAGGTAACACTTGCACCACAGGTATTCTACCCATTTGAACATGAACTATTTAATGCCATATTAAAACAATCTCAAACTAACTGCAACTTATTCAATTTTCAACACCTGGAAAATCTTGAGCCAACATATAATTAACACAGGTAGTAAATTCTAACAACAGAAACATCTGTGAGGGTGATTATATCACTGACTAGTAATGCAAAGGTCTATTTATTAATTTACTTTTGGTGTCTCATTATTTTTTTTATAATTTTGGGAATAATCATGTCTTTCCCCCCTTCTCTCCCTTATAGTGAAAGGGAGAAAATAATTTCTAGTACTACATTTTGTTAAACTTGTAACTTTTAGTTTGTCAACTCAAAAAAGGATAATAGTACATGCATAAACAAGAGACTGAAATGGTTTTGTTGTTTAGAAAATCTGGATTATAGCCACAACACACAATCAACTGTCATCTCTTATATTGCTTTCACTATTTACGAGGAGCCCAAGAAAATTCTCTCAAAAATTTTTTGAAAGGTAAGTAATTTTCAATCCTTATTCATAAATTTTCAGGTTCTTAAGAGTACCCTCATCTTCATTATTTGTGAAAGAGTAGTGGATTTTATTCTAGCAAAGATGTCCCTAAAAACCATTATACAAATAAATACTTATTCTAACTTCACATTCTATTCATTACTATTAAGAAAAGTATTATTGGAAAGCAATAGCAATTTAGGAGGAAGTAAACAGCACCTGAACTAAACAATATCTGATACCTAAATGTAACCTGTTTATTTTCTAAGACAACAGGCATTTCAAAGCAAATTAGTGACATATCTAATGAAAATTATGATTATGCTCTGGAGAATACCATCTAAATTTTTGCAATTTCTATCCCTTGACTATATTTTAAGTGAACAATATACTTATTATACTTTTAAAAAATGAAGTCAAAATAATTTCAATATAACAAAAATTTCAAAATAAAATTATTTTAGCAAATTCTAGTGAAAACATTAACTTCCATTATTTAAAAGTTATTATCAAGTTTGATTGGCACAGAAAATCTGCCAATACGTATTTACTGAGCATCAACTGTGTGCATTTTTACTTAGCCTGCATTCAAATTTGTCTTAAATAAGAACATACCTGTACCAAATGCAAGGTAATGAGATTTGAAGGAAATAACTGAATAATTAATAAATATGAATATGCATAATAATGATTTTAAGTTGTTCATATGTTCATTTGTCCTTTTCAAAGATATGAAAAAATCTTATCTGATATAAATTACTTTACATAATGTAAAAAGTAAACATTTCTGCATGATACTGCATAGTACTTAGAGAAAGTGATTGCCACGCCCCACATTAAGGCTGACACTCATGATGGTTATCGAAAGCTCCAGAGTTCCCCATCCCCTTGAAGGGGAGCCATGCTCAAAGCAGAGTAGAAGGTTGACACAATTTTCTGATTAATTCAGGCACATATGGGCTTGGGTCAACCTGCCATTTCATTTGTAAAGGGGAGACCTTCTTTAGTCAGAAAGACTGTACTAAGCAACACTACATAAAGAAAGGTCTTGCCAAAATGTGGTTGTAATAATGTAACACAAAACACTTTTTGAAACCCATCAAATTCCAAGTTTAATTTCATCATGTATTTGTATTCTATGCAGCAGAATAATCTAAATTTTACTTGTTATGCTTATGCAGCTGGAGAGTCACAATGTTCATTTACAATAGTCTCCCCCAAAGAGATAATTTGCTTCTTCATAAAAATGTTCTATCAAAATTTCTCTTGTTTAAAATGGCATTTCTTCCAACTCTTCCATACTTGAAGTGCCAAATAACAGAACTAAGACAATTTTAACCCTAATTTTAACAATTTAGTTCTCCACACTGAACTACAGATGGTATGTACATAAACATCGTCTAGCAGATAGACATCTTATGAGGCAAAACATTTGTTAAGTCTATGTACCTCTGGTGTTCATTCTCCTCAAACTTGTTAATTCTATAGCAACCAAAAATACAAAACAGATACATTCTTTCCTGCCTCTCCTGAAACAAGGAGAAGATGGAAATATATAAATAATTTTCATTTAAGATACATAGTAAAAGTACGTTCACAATATGTACTATGGGGATGGGAGCAGCATAGATGCGTAACAAGGCAGTCTCAAAGCAGGTTACCAGCTCCTATATTGGCTAGTGATTTATATAAAATACTATCTAGTCTAAAAATGTTGAGAGCTAGTAATATATTAGGCAATTATGCCTCTATTTCTTTTTTGCCACTGACTATAAAAAGTTTACCCTAAATTTACTAAGTATCCTATACCCTGAGAGGTAATTTATACATTAATAAAGGAAATGTCAGGGTTAGCATCACTGACCACACTAATATTTGGAAAGCATAAACTGCCTACAGTTAATAATCTTGGAAGCACAGGATTTCTTTAGCAGACTACACTACCTCATTATTATAATTTATGTTTCTGAGTAAAGATAGTGCTAAGAAGGGAGTGAACCTGAGCCTGCTTAATTAATAGTACCAAAGGCTGTTATGAGAGGGAATCTCAAAGGATTGGTTTCCCCAAATCACAACTTGTTCAATCTTTGCCTGGTCTGCCAAACACAATGCATATTGGCAGCTCTAACACTTCTCTGTAAAGCACTTTGGGATCCTTAGGTAAGAAAAGTGTTATGAAGCTATAAAGTATTATTTAAAATTATTTTTTCTTCTACTATTTTGCACCTCTTTATACAATCACATTTAACATTTCTCCTTCTGTGTAATTTTATCATATTTTTCAGTTGTTTTGTTTGAGGCCTGATATTCTGAATGAACTCAAGCTTTGAATAAAGCAAGACAAAGCATTCACTTAAAATAATGCCTGTCCTTTCTTTTAGGAGGCAATATCATATGATAACTCTTAAAAATGCATGGGTAAGCCTTTGAGATGGGATACCTTGAACAGAAAAAAAAAATTGGTTGTAAGGGAATAATAACCAATTCCTGTTAAAGTGCTTGGAAACCTTAATTACTAACTAAAAATATAAAACAAAACCATCCTATCTGCCCATGTCAACAACCCATGACACCAGAAATTACATCCCCCCTCACTAAGAAGTCTACTGAAATCAAGAGTTAATATCTGGCAGTTTATATCCAAACGACTCCTTGGGCACTTGATATAGCTGTCAGTATCCTTAAAAATATTTTTGGTTTCTGCCTCCAAAATTAGATTTAAATAGTTATAGTTCTGCTTCAAAGGATACAGGCACTCGTAAACAAAGAAAATTATATGTTTTTTGGTAAAAAGTTATATGTTGTAAATCCTAAAGAACAAAGCAGAATTGATAGGCTATAGAGAGAAGGAAGTAACTTAGTAAGCAGTCATCTCTAAGTCTCTCATTTAATAGAAAAGAAAATGAGGCCCAGAAGTTAAGTGACTTGCCCAAGATCACATAGGTAGGACACTAGCAAAACTAAGATATAAACATGAAATCCAGGGCACTTTTCCCCTATATGTTTCCTGGGGTGTGATCATGGCTTTCTTCTCCACAACTTAAATGGATGTTAGATTTTTCCAGTAATTCCTATGTCTCAACTCCCTCCTCCACATAATAGGACCTTTTAGAGCACACTGTACTTTGAGGATGGGGCCCTTGAAAAATGCTAATGATATAGAGCAGTTCCATCTGGGAACCTCATATGAAAAAGAAAAAAGGTAGAACTATTACAAATTGCTTAAATTCTCTCAAAAAATTTGTTTTGGGGAATCTTTTTTAAACTTAATATATTAACAGTGGGTTTGAAACATCTTTTGGGGAAAAGGATTATGTAATACTTCTATTGGTAAAATGTCACTGCTGCTTTCCTCTAGAAAATGAGGAAACTGAGGCACAAGGGACAATGACTGTCACTCCACAAGTTCAGGATTAGTTTATATCCATTACTTGGCCCCTTGTATCACACTCTTAGATCAAATAGAAAAAAAGAACTGGAAATTACATTTCTTGAGTCACAATGAATTTTAAAAATAACAATTAAAAATATATATGTATGTATAACTATTGCAGAAGTTGGCTGGGAATAAGCCAAAGGTGTCACATGACCTGAATTTAAGACACTAGCCATGCTACCTGGACACTTCTTTGAGGAGCACACACAAAAAGCCATTGTAGAAAAATTGCTGTTTCTTATAAGTTACTAAATTTTGGAATAGATCAGTATGAACAAAAATCCTTATTCTAACACTAAGGTAGCAATATATGTTATTTTATTTGTACCTTCTCTGAATATAACCTCATAGGACCTTATGTTAAATCCACAAAGCAGGAATAAGAAAATTGAACTTTCAAAGTCTAGACTGGCTTCCCTAATGACTCAATAGTAAGTTTAAGAATTATCCCAAAAGGTGGATTTATTGTTCAGAAGTTGGAAAAAAAGCAGACAGACATATCCAATCATATATCTCAACCACCAGGTAAAAACTCCACAGATACAAAAACACTGACCTCCTGAGGTCTGATTCTGACATCTTAAAATGGTTAAAGGAATGATTTTAATGTAATAGAACTGGCTTTAGAACTCTCAGGCACCTTTTAACAACTGTGTCTGAAGGACAGTTATCGAAAGTTCATATCACCTTTCCCAAATGGGATATTAAACCAGCACCTAAATAAACACTTCCAGTTTTGAAAGATACTTTCAAATATGTACATATATGTACATATATATGCACACAGACATATATTGCTGGAATTTATCATTTCATTATAATCTTTGAGAGGCAAAAAATAGTAGTAGAGAGCTGACCTCAAAACCAGTTAGACCTGGATTCAAATCCTGCTTCTCATATATTGGCCTTGTGATCCTTGGCAAGTCACCTAAATTCTCAGTACTCTAGGCAACTATCTAAGAAGGTGCCTACCTGAATTGGTAGAGGATGTTTCCTCGACCTACTGGGTAGTTCCCTAGATCAAATGAAATCACAGGTCCAGTCCCTATCTCTGTTATAATCTGAATATTTTATGAGCAAGGCACACATCATAGTTTACAAATACTGCATTCGAAAAGTAGGAAACCTTGAAGGAAAAAGATTTCAGATTTACAAGGCTAGTATGATTTTATTTGATTATTATTATATGATCACTCTGAATTCCCAACTGTGGATGCAATTTGGATAAATTTTTTTGCCAGGGAGATGGGATGGCCTTTCAATATGGAGAATAGTCAATTTGCTTATGGTCTTTTTCCCCTTGACATTTCCAGAAAAAAAAAGGGGGGGGTCTTTTAACACCCACATATCCTTCTACTACAAAGGATCTTACCTATACCTACTTCTCCAATACTGCTTCCTATCAAAAGGTTATTTGTATCATACTGCTAGACTTGGTAAGGATCAATGCCATTATACATCTAAAATGTTTTGGGGGGTAGGTGGAAATTCCCTTGGGTTTATACATATCTTTTTTTTTGAAAGTGAACAATAACATATGCAGATTTTATTAAAAATTAGCACAGAAATTTGGGACACCAAGCAGTTTGCTTTTATTCTTTTCTCCTCTCTGACTGTCAATGATCATTTATTGCTCTAACTTTGATAAGAGGGCAGGAGACCAAAATGTAGATTTAAGATCTGAATTTACTATTGAAAAGATTCCAATAGTTTCTCTACTGAAATTGAAAAATCACAAAAATGTTAAATTGAAAAATCACAAAAATGTTAAGTCTAATTGAAGATATTTATAACTAGACTTAGAAAAGAAACTGAATTTAATACTATATGGAGGCAATGATTGGCTATATACACTAGAAGGATAGACTGGACCTGCTATATCTTCTCTACTTCTATGTAACCACTAAGAAAGAAAATCAAGCTAATGACTAAACATAGAGGTTCCAGACCTGAGGTATTAGATTCAGGAACTTCTGCTGAAAAGGGCTCTTGTATATCAGGGCATAGGACTATATTCACAAGGATAAAGATATAGATTGAAAGGTCTGCAAAACAGTCATTTTTGCCCCACAAAAGAAGCCCAGCAACAGCTGGTCACACATTTGATTTAAGGTCTCTAGGTCCACTAGGCCAGGCTGGCTAAATTTTTCCTGGGACCTTGTTAAGGCTCACTGTCTGATTGTCGCTGAACAGAGCTATGATGCCAAAATAAAGGGTAAATTTTGTATCCCCTTGAGATAAACCTGTCTCAACCAGAGAATCATAGGCTTTACAGCTGGAAAGGGCCAATGATCTCATTTTACAAATAAAAAACAAACAAACTGAGGTCCAAGAGGTAAAGTGATTTGCCCAAGGTTACCCCAGGTAATTATAAGTAGCAGAAGTGGTATTTGAACCTAGGCCCTTAAAATCAAAATCCAGGGATCTCCCTATCCTATATTGCCTTAAAGTTCCAAGTTAATCTGGGGTTTTCATAAGAGTGAAATAGCAGGAAATTATCTTTTTCTGGGGTCCTCCCCCTCCCCCCACAATGAGAAAGTGAAGCTTGGAAGTACAGGAGGTAGGGTGAGGTTGCATCTCTACTACTGCTCACATCCCTCCCCAACAACTAGGGGTTTGAAAGTGTTCTCATCTTGGTCAGCAACTTGTCAATTTGGAATTAAGAGGACTGATCATACTCATACTTCCTTCCTAGTCTTTTTTTCTATGGGACAAAAAAGAAAGGTTGGCTACTTCTTGTTAAAGGAATATAGAAAACAACATGTAATCACGATTGGATAAATGACAAAAAATAACAATGGGAAATGGCAAGGAAGGACAAAAAATGAGAAGGGAAGAAAAAAATTAACTTCTGGTAGAAATTATTAGCTAAAGAATAGACAGGGAGAACAGTATCTCCCTCTTCTATTTTCAACCCTTTGGGGTTCAAGGAAAGCAAGAAAGAAACCCTGGGACTAAACCCCTGGTTTCAAAATATCTACAGAGTTCATGACAATGGAAATTATGGATATAAAGTAAGATTGCTGAGTTTTCAGTCTTGACAATTTCAGTACTAAAATGTAAATGTTTTCGTTTATTTCTCAAAATGCTCCCAAATTTATTTTTCCCATAAACTTTAATATTCATCTCCTTAGAATTCTATAGTGTACCCTATACATTTTCAGAAATATAAATAAAATAAATGGTTGTTGATTTAGTAAATCAATAAAATAAATTATAGGTGAACTTTTTATGAACAAATGTCCATTTAATTAATCTGATTCTCTAATCCAAGAAATATGTGATCATAAGAATTTTTTTAAAAACTTGATATAAAATATGATTACATAGTTTTGAGTGTAGTCTATGCAAATTTAAAGGAAAAACAACTAGAATGTATAATTAAAATAATTTTCTACTACTATAGTAATGTAAACTCTTTAAATTAGAGTTTAAAATTAATAACCCTTTGATAAACTGGTGATCTCTAAGAGGGTTTTATGCTTAAAATCCAACTCTACTGACTAGTTAGTTTAGTTTTCACTTAGAGCACAGTAAAGCCAGAATTTGTTTTTGTTTTCCCATATCCATATTTGTTTCCCAAACCAAAAGCTGGACCAAGTTGTTTAATGTTAGTTATTAGAAATTGTATTATGCTTAAATTTTTTATATAATAGCAAGTTAACAAATAAACTTCCCAACAAAAAAACGGGGGGCGGGGGAGTCATGAAAACAGAATACAAAGCTGCCCAAAGTAGAAATGCAAAGGATGTGAATTTTTTTCCCAAAGTTTAAAACTCACTATACATTAGGAAAATATATTTTTTTCCACAAAAGAATTGCCAGTTACTAACAAAATAAATAACACAAAAGAGTTTTCCTGCAAACCTTAAAATTGATCATAAAGGGTGAGGGGTCAATACTAGAACCAGTACATGCAACTGTGTAGGAAAGTAAAATAATGTAATATTTCCATCTCTTCTACTGACTCAAAGTAACCAGCCATTTCCTATAAGCATTAGCAAATCTGGCTTGCTCTACATTTCGGCAGGTAGACAAAATTTGTTCAATAAACCTGTGCTCCATTTCTATGCCAAGGGAGTCCTGAGCTGGTGTCCTTTTTAGGCGCTTAGTTTCTTGGGAATAGCCTTGCTTGTTAGAGTCATTTAAGCCATCCACATCCATGGCCTGAGTCATTTGAGTGACCGCCGGGCTGAGATGTAAGTCATTTAAAGTTCCACCACTGCTGTCCATAGGTGACAGTCGCATCAGGCTGTGAGGAAGCTTACTATTTAAGTGGTGCTGAAGGTAGAACACATGCCGCCTTTGTAAAAGAAGAGGAAAGGAATCAAAAAGAAAAAATAAAATGTAGTCAGATCAGGCAACACTGAAAAAATGCATCAAGGTGCTGCTCTTAAACTCAGGGTCCAAGTTCAAAACAATATTCCTTTACAACAAATGCTTATTTGGAGAACTGTGCCACGCTGTTCTTCAGTATATAGTTTTTTAGCCCCTCATTTACTTGTTAGACTTTATTATAGTATTTTGTACTCCAGAGAGTTTCAAAAATTGTAAACATCATGATGATGACAATTCAGATTTGTTGCCAAATGAAAATCAGAACATCAGATTTAAAAAAACATAGGAGAATTATTTCAGCTAAATAGTTGCTTTCAGCAGTTGCCCTATGCAGTATTTAAAAAAAAAAAGAAATCAATCTTAACCAGCATGCCCAAAAATCAAGAATTAAGGAAAACAAAGGAACAAAATATCTTCCCTTTGTACTTAGGTCATGGCTTCAACTAAGGTCTTCCTTTATAAGTACAACTTTATAAAACAGAATTATTGTAATAAGTCTTATCATCCAAAAATTATATGAGCAGTTCCCCTGAACTTAATCACAAATTCATGAGTTGCTGTCACCAAAATAACTGATCATTTGCTAGGCAACCTTCTGCTGATGAGCCTCTTTACGTCTTATGAGGCTGGCATTTACATAGAAGACATATATGACTTCTGAGAAACTGTTATCAGATTTTTCTCTAAAACTTGCTTTTCTTTAGCATAAGTGACATAGGGCTGCCTCCATGTCCTGACCCAGAGTAGCAGGTCATTCACATACACATAGTGCCATGGTGGGTGTTGAAAAAAGCAAGTTAAATAGATGCAGTCTCCAGTCCATCCCTTAAAGTGTACACTATGACTTCTAATACAATAACTCTAAGCCCTTTAGAGTTTACTTCATATATCTAACACACTTCAAAAGCATTACCATAATTTAAGAAGAATGTGCCACAGCATGCACTCTCCTGATATTACCTTAAAACATTCACAGATATCTCCATGCCAAGATAAAGCACTGAAATAGGATTTTCTTGAAGTATAATATGTTATCTAGTATATCTCTTCATATTATATATAAATTTACAGGCAGAAGTTTAAAGGACAAATTTTTGGAAGGTTTTTTTTTTTTAATTACAAGTATTACTTACTTTAATAACACTTTTCCCAACCACTCAACAACTTACTTTTGTTTTCTCTCTTGATAATGTGGCCTTGGTTGAAAAAAATCATTATTAATGAAAACATCACATAAATAGTCCCAAGGGGAGAGAAATCTATTAATACTCTGCCAAACAATGGAACAGCAACAGAGAAAATGTCCCAACAGTATAAAAATTTGAGCAGTCTGGGAAAGAGAAAACCTCTAATAATTTAAAAATATACAAAAAAAATTTTTATCTTGCTGTTTGATGAGTCAGATTTCCTGATTATAGAGGGAATTTCTTCATTTATCTAAAATGTGTTTAATTGGTGTCTCTTAAGAAATGGGCTCTTTGGTAGGTGCTGGGAATAAAAAACAAAAACAGAATAGTTCCTGCCATCAGAGCTACTCCACTGGATGAAATCAACATGGAGAGAGAAAGTTAAATATAAAATAAACAAAATAATTATTATGAAGGCTAAGGTATCATTAATATCTACAAACACAAGCAATTATACTAATTGAAAACAAGTGAGATAAATTATGTGAGATGGAATTTGGGGGTATGTGGGACAATCACAGTACATAATATATTTCAGAAGGAAATGCCCTTATGCCAAATTTATACTACTTCAGGTCTGAAAATATAGGGATAAATGAGATACATTAAAATGCTTTGTAAAACCAAAAACATTATATAAATATATTATCTGGGATTGTTAGCAACTTACTTTCTCTTCTGAAAATTCGTTCATTTAATAAGCACTGATTCAATGCCTATTATATTCCAGGCACTATGCTAAGTGCTAGAGATACAAAAAGAAAAAGAAACAAACTTTCAAGAGAAGAGTCAAGAAAAGCAGACATAATTAACAGTTTATGGACATGATACGATTTGTTAAGTCATTTAAAATGTGAGCTCCTTCTATATTTTTGTCTTATATCCCTAGTGAGTGGCATGAAAGAGGCTCTTGTTAAATGTTTGGGGAATTGAACTGATAAAACAAACTAACCATGGATTCTCTTTGGTAAAAATCATTGTGGAGGCTTAAGGTAATGGCAAAGACTAAAGGAAAGTTGTGAACACTATCAAAAGTACTAACAATCACCCAGCCTCTCCTGGGGCTTCTAAATTCTCGAATGTGTCTTAATAGTTCTCAGTCAAGGAAAAGCTCAATTACAATACTACCCCAGACATGGGCAACCTTTGAGTCAATAAAAGACTATTACTGGTTGCAGCTTCACTCCATTGTAAACATCATCCTCCAAACTCATACTCAGAGAATAGCTACAAAGCTTCAAGCTCAAGAAAAAGGTCTCTTACCTATGGCACCAGAGTGTTTCATGTCCTGGGTAGTTATCAATGAGATCTGTGCTGAATTCAACTTCTTCTTCTAGGAGATGGGAAAGATCCACCACTCTGTGGTGCTCTGCTGAAGTATCTTCATCATCATCTTTTGGAAGATCTGAGATATGCTCACTTACCAAAGGGTTTTGTTCTAATACAGCACTGTCGGTCACAGTTTGGCTTATCAAAGATTTCAGTAAGAATTGGCGATAGTGAAATCCACTGTGATCTGAAACATGCATTGATGCCCAATGTTTGGTGGAAGATAGCTCATCAAGAAGAATCTTTATTAAGTGATAGAAAGGAAAAATAATAAAGAAAAACAAGTAAGAAAAGAATTCCCACACATTTTCCTTTTCTCCATTCAGCCTCAGATTTATCTGCAGCCAATTTTTTTTTGCAACCCTATCACCATTAAGACAGAAAGTGCATTAAAAAACATAATTCAAAAGATCCATTTAATGAATATCCTTTCCTAGGAGCTTAATTAATCCCACCAAGAATAACACTCCCAAAGAAAAGACAAATTTAAAACAATGACTAACAGTGAAATGTATAAATATAAATATTGGGATTTTATAAACAGGTGTAAGTTTAACATATCTTAGAAATAAAGGCCTTTAAAAACTTAATCATTATCTTTCACCACTTCCATCCTCCTGAAATCTTCCCCAATGTATAAAAAGCACTAATACTTCTACCTACATAGATTCACTCTTACTAAGGAAAATAAAAATAAATCTAGGAGAGGAGATACATATCTTGGAGGTGGACTACATACAGTACAAATGATATATAGAATGATGACTCCAGTCATCAAAAAATACTTCACTTTACTGAAAATGTTATTATCTTCAAGAACTTGTTTCAGACATCACAGATAGATAATCTCTTTGGAAAATAAAGCCAGTTCCAGTCGTCCAATCAATTTGATGAAAATAAATAAGCAAAAATACACTTGCTTTTAAAGAAAGCCAATTTAAAAATCAGTACATTTGTGGAATAACTATTTCACAGGACAGCTTCGCTATAACCTAACAGCTTTTTGTCTTGTCATGCAAGTTGAATACTCTTGTGTAAAAGAAATTTATTCAATAAGAAAAACCCTTAGATGATTAACTCCCTTACTGGAATATGCCTAAATGAAATTTTCATTAGCATTTTCTCCTTCAAAATAACTAGATTTAATTATGTAAAAAATAGAATTTCTCAGCCTGAAAACAGAAAAGCCTGACATTATTCTTCCATGAATTCATGAGCATATACTACAGAAGAATCTTTAGTCATTTTTTTAAACATTATTTTATTTGGTCATTTTCAAACATTATTCATTGGAAACAAAGATCATTTTCTCTCCCCCCCCCCCCCATAGCCAACGCGCGATTCCACTGGTTATCATGTGTCCTTGATTCGAACCCATTTCCATGTTGTTGGTATTTGCATTAGAGTGTTCATTTAGAGTCTCTCCTCAGTCATATCCCCTCAATCCCTGTAGTCAAGCATTTGCTTTTCCTCAGTGTTTTTACTCCCACAGTTTGTCCTCTGCTTGTGGATAGTGTTTTTTCTCCTAGATCCCTACAGATTGTTCAGGGACATTGCATTGACACTAATGGAGAAGTCCATTACGTTCAATTGTACCACAGTGTATTAGTCTCTGTGTACAATGTTCTCCTGGTTCTGCTCCTCTCGCTCTGCATCACTTCCTGGAGGTTGTTCCAGTCTCCATGGAATTCCTCCACTTTATTATTCCTTTGAGACCATATAGTATTCCATCACCAACACATACCACAATTTGTTCAGCCATTCCCCAATTGAAGGGCATCCCCTCATTTTCCAATTTTTTGCCTACACAAAGAGCACAGCTATGAATATTCTCGTACAAGTCTTTTTTCCTTATTATCTCTTTGGGGTACAAAACCAGCAGTGCTATGGCATCTTTAGTCATTTCAAGGCATAGACCTTTATAAAAATAGGAAAGCTTCCATAGTCAAGACAATAATTTTCTTTTCTAAAGAAAGATATTGAAGAAAGGCAGGGAATAAACATAAAAAAAAAGTTTAAGGCATAAGCTGAACACAATGTTTTTCTTTAAACAAAAAAACTTTAAAAATCACTAAGCCCCTCCTCAAAAAATTTAATAAGAGAAATGACAATGATACTGCTCTTTCAATGTCAGATGATTAAAAAAAACAGATGGAAGTTATATTTAAATGAAAAACTGACTAAATTTCTAAAAGCTTTTTTATATATCTGAAAATATGCATTTTTACAGACATAAAAAATAATCTTTGGAGCTGGACTACAATATTTTTATAAGCTATTTACACTTTAAAAATCGATAGCCTTTAAGAATAAGGTAATCAAGCTATATTTTCATTTACTGAAATTATTCACTTCAAGATCTAGCCTAATTTCTTTTAGTTCCTAGATTTCAAAGAAGAAAATAAAACACCAAAGATGTGCTTTGGGTCCCACCCCCCCTAATAATAACTAAGGAAGGTTTGCAAAATAGAGGTTCGGTATAGTCATCTATCTTACACATAAAGCCTGAATCTCATGACTTTTCCCTCAATCATATCTTGTATAAATGAATGTATTTGTACGAATGTATGAATTATTTCAGTCATCTATAACTTCATTAGTATAAATATAGCTTCTATCAACAAAGATGACAATCCTACCACATGAAGGAGTTGTCACAGATGAAAAACCCAACATTTCATAGCTACTCTTTTGGTCATCAGTCTTTTTGAATTTAGCAAATTTAGTGAGCCCTGCTCTCAAACAAAAGACACATAGAACATCACTATATCCATACTTGAAAATTTTTTTTCAAGCTACTTCATCTTTACTACATCATAATTTTGGCAAACAAATCAAGGTGCAAGAGGGTTTATTTCACATTAACTGGATTTTTGTTCGAATAAATAGGGAGTTCTTTTTAAATAAAGATCTTCTCACACTCTGGCCAGTAAGAGGAAATCAAAGGAAGTTAGTGCATCCAGGGGAGAGTCACCAATCAGGTGCATGAAGCTTAAAGAGATGAGACTTGGCTAGACTTCTCAGGGCTCACACTGAGCTAGCATAGTTACTGAGAACTGAGAATGACTTCTGCATCACAGTGAGAAGTTGGAAGAAATAAATAGTATACACTGATTTTTTTTTACTTCAATATATACATGTATATAGCTCAAAAAAGGTATTTTTACTAGTGATCAGCTAGTATAATTTCCAATATATTGCAGTTACAAGAAAGTTAAAGCCTCTGTTAGACTTCCATCTGTTGCTCCATCTACCTCAGGAACTCAGCAAGATGTTGGGCTCAGTGAGGGAGCAAGTGGCCATCAGGATTGAGGAGCATCAGCCTTGGCCCAGAATGCTTTCCTGGTCTCTGCCTTTGTCACCTGGCCTCTCCTGAATCTTGGGGACATGAAACTTTTCATCTAGCCAGCAACAATTCCCCTCCATAGTGTCTCAGGATTTCCCTTATCCACTAAGTCCTGGGCTCTTGGCACCATCTACCCAAATCTCTAGGAAGTTGCAAATATATTATGTTGATACTGCAGCGAACTTTTTAAATGGCTTTTGTCTTTAAAAGATCTCTTAAATAAAAAGAGGGCATATTGCTCTTCATTGTCACAAAAAAACCCCACATATTGTTGGTCACACATATGTGAAAAAAGTGTATTTCATTCTCCCTTTCATTCTCTCCCAGAATTTCTGTTTTCTAGCTATGTGTATATATTTAAAAATATATGAGTGTATGTAAACATATATTCAAACCTATACCTTCTGTCTTAGAATTGATACTAAATATTTGTTCCAAGGCCAAAGAGTGTTAAGAGCTAGGCATTTAGAGTTAAGTTTAACTGGCCAGGGTCACATAGATTAGGAAATGTCTGGGGCCACATTTGTTCGGTACCTAGTACCTCCTATCTTCAGACCTGGCTTTCTATCCACTGAGTGACTTTGATGCCCTAAATGACAGTATATTGTTAGTACCTATAAATAGTTTTTAAGTGTTTTTTTTTCCCCCAAATAAAACCAGACATTCTGGTAGCAGGCTGAGAATATGGAGAACTATTGTAACTTTCTGGAACATATTTATTCAAACTCAACAAGAACTTGCTAAGTGCCTGTTAAATCCAATGCACTTTCCTAGGAATTAAGGATAAACAAAGACAGAACAAAAAAAAGAGGCCCTGGTCTCAAGGGGTTTATTTTCTTCTGAATTTACAACTGATCCTAATACAGCATGGTGTAATGAACAGAACACTGGGCTTGGAGGTGGCAAGACCTGGGTTCATTAGTCATATACTATGAGATAGTTATAATTTTCTGTTATTTTTTTTCAGTCTTTTCAAATTGTTTTATATTTCTTGATGGAACCATTAGCTTGCATTGGTCAATTCTAATTTTTAAGGTATCTTCAGGCTTTTGTGCCTCTTTTTTCAAGTTGTTAATTCCCTTTTAATAGCTTTCTTCCCTGGCTCTTACTTTTTTTCTCCATTTTCCATCTATCATTCCACTGACTTTAAAAATAATTTTTTAGCTTCTTTTGTGTTTTTGTCTTGAGTTTCCCTGTCATCATAATAGCTCTCTATGATATGATTCTTTGCTCATTCTTCCAGCCTAATTCTTGACTCTGTACTCTGTTATGTAATGTTTCCACATGCTTGGAGGAAGGGGTGGGGAGTGGCCTTTCTGCCCTCTTAAAGCCTTCTGCTGGTTTGAAATCTGCAAGTTCTTGAACCATGTTTGGGCTTCTTGGTTTGTCCTTGCTTGAGGATTTCCAACAGACTGCTGATGGATTCAGTTATTAATAGTCTGCTGGTGGGTTCTAAAGGTTCAGAGAGAATGAATTGCTGGCTCCTCTTTGGTCTAAGACTCCTGTCCTAGTTATTCCACTATAGGCTTACATCCTGGGCTAAAGACTTTAATTGAGTTACTGCTCTGCTTTCAGGATCAGACCCACACAACTCTGTTTTTAGAACCTGTTCCCTACATGGTGAGGGCACATGACCATTCCTCTCCACCACCATTCTGTGACCTAAGACTACACAGAAGACAACAGACACCAGATAGCACTTGTACCTACACTCATTTCAGGGATTCCTTGAGATATCTTTATGCCCTGGTGTTCTGACTTAGGCCCCTTTTCAGAGCCAGGAAGATAGAATGTTCCATGCTTTATATAATCCTAGCCAGACCACATAACCAATATCTGCACACCTCAATATCTATCTTTTTAAGCAGCTCTGAACTGGAAAAGTGATTCTGATGGCTTTTTCTTCATTTTCCCACTAAGAATACAGTCTGATGCAATTTCTAGATAGTTGTAGAGAAGGGATAGTGGGGAGCTAGGCCATATTGCTTCCTCTCTTTCTGCCATTCTGACTTTACCAGATAGCCTAATCATTTAATTGCTCTGTGCCTCAGTTTTCTCAGCTGTAAAATGAGAGGGTTGTATTTGATACTAACAGCATTTGAATCCTTTCCAGTTCTAAATTTATCATCCAACGAATGTCTATTAATAGCTTATCACCTATGCTATATAAAATTAGGTAACTCAAAATCATCCCCCTCTCAAATGACTTAACAAAAAGCTGTAGTGATATTTATGGAAGGAGCATTATGAGAGGATTCAAAAACCTGCTTTTGTAACTTTCTACTCCTGGGACTTTGGTCACTCCACCTCTGAGCTTGATATGGCTCATTTGTACAGTGAAAGGGTCAGACTGGCTCATCTCCTGAGGACACTTTTGGCTCTAAACCTATGCTCCTTAACCTGTAGAACTTCAGGAACATAGGAACATGACCACTACTGTACCTTTAAATTGTGATCTTTGCAAATAACCCAGCACCAGTGACCTCTACTAATTCTTTCACCTAAATGTATATATTTACTGAAATGATGCTTTGTTTTAATTACAACAATAGTAAAATGGAACTGCCTTGATTTGGCAGAAATTTAGACTTATTTTAGAAAGAAAGCTAACAACTGAATTCTTGGCCATCAAAGCCCGAAACGCAGAAATTCTAAGATCTAAACTAGGATTTATCTTGTCTCTAAATTATGCGGTTAAAAGTTTTTTTTTACCAAATTTACTACAGTGAATTATCTGCACATCTACAGTATGACACTCAAAATGATAACCGATAAGAAAAAGAGTATTCTCTGAATTTAAAAAATCACGCTTAATAATTTTAGTGAGCAGTGTATACCTTATTTTCTAATCCTATGAAACTTGATAATCCACTTTTATCACATGAACCAACTATCTATTAACTACCATGTTTCATTAATCAAAGCAAGTAATTTCCTACCCATATCAGATAAAAGGAACACACTATATACTATGTCAATATTATATTATTAAAATAGATGAGGGCAAATAGGCTCCAAAAGATTAATAGAATATAAAAGCTTCCACATTCCCAAATTCAGTTATTATTCTTTATATTTGCTGAGTCTTCCATTCCTATTTAGATGAAGGCTAAAATGTTTAACAGAGGGGCTGGCTATGTGAAACAGTGGAAAAAGTATTGGACTTTAGACAGATCTACATTGAAATCCAAGCTCAGAAACTGGCCTTAGCCAAATCCTTTGGCCTTTCTGAGTCTCTACCTGTAAAAAGCTTTCAACGCCCTTTTAATAAGTCTATTGTAAGCAAAGGACTCTTTGTAAGTCAGAAAGCACTATTTAAATGTGAGCTATTATCATTAGGTTGTGTGTACACAGACACACATGCTTAATTAGCACAATGCCTGGCACATAGATGCTTAATAGACATTTGGAGCCTTGACTTCACCATGTTCCCCTTAGCAGACAAATAAAGAACAGAAGAATTACTGATCTGGATATTTCGCACATAAGTATTGGAGAGATTTGATTTATGTGAATAAATCACCTCTACTCTTCACTCTGTACGTGTACACATAGATTTGGCACTAATTTACTGCCATAATCTTCACTATTCAAAGACATCATCTTAGGTATTTTATTCTTCTGGGTCACAGGGCAGGTGAACTAAGTGTGTGCAATGTTGAATGCTCTACTAAAGTCACTGTATGGGCTTGTTTTGCTTTGTTATGAGGAAGAGCTCTGGACAATGGATCGTTAGTGTAAGATTTTGGTGTTTAAAAAACTCACCCCTAAAACATTAAAAATAAACACACAAAACATAATGGCACTATTTCTTGGCTTCTGGTTAAAATATTCAACCTTAATGTTTTATTGAGATAATATTTTTGAAGAACATAACAGAAAAATGTGAACTGATCTCAAATAATATTTAAAACACAAATCCCCCCACCCCCAGGACTAGGTGACAAGACAAATTTGAATGAGCACAGCATTGATTTAAATCAATAGGTCAGTCAATAACATTTATTAAACACTATAAACACATACACACACACACACACACCACACACACACACCACACCACACACTCATCAAGCACTGTGCCTGAAAAGTCAAATCAAGGTCTTTATCTCTGAGGAATTCACTATGAGAATCCTCTCCAATCAATCTTAAAATAACACCACAAAATGAATACTAGAATGAAAGAACCAACAAGGAGAAAGAATGAAGCAACTTCCAAGAAGAGAACAACCGGAAAGGTAGGCAGAGAACATCTGGGATATTGGGGAAAGAGGGCAGCACAGTCAGCAGGAAGCTACAGCAAGGAGTAAGGAGCAAACAAGAGCAGCTACCCCTCCTACCCCACATCTAATGTTTCAGGTTCTAAACCTGAGCCCGAGACAACATCGAGACTCTCAGATCCTGTTTCGGCCAATAGCAGTTCAACCCAATGCATACCCCTTAAAGTTCCAAGCAAACCTACAGTGAGGTCTGGAGTTCCAGCCTAGGACAATCTGTGTTGTGCAGTCTAAGCTGTGTGGGTCCAAAACAAGGCCAGTAGTCTGGGATTGTGGTGAGGACAAAGATCCCCATTTGGGGCAGTTGGTAGACCTGAAGCAGGGTACCCCACCACTCATCCTCTTGGCAAAAGTTCAAAGCTGAGCCCCAGTGCAGAGCAGTTTGCTGTGTGCCTGACCTGATCAAGCCCAGAGTGAGACCAAAAGTCTATGCCTAAGACCAAGGAGAGCATTTAAGCTATCAGCAGTCTCAAGGGTTAACTGAATCAGCAGTGGGTGGTGGATTTCACAGCTCCCAGCCCACAGGCCATCATATTGTCTTGGAAGAACTGAAACTTGGAGAAACCCAGAAATAAGTCTCAGGGTAGAATCAAGGAAGAACTGAAGTTTAAAAGGGTACCCTCACCTCCCCAAGAACAAAGCCTTCCTTTAAAAAGGCTGGGAAAATGAGCAGACATCAAAAGAAACACCTATCTAGAGAGAATTTTTATGGAGACAAGGAGCAAGGCACAGACACAGAAAAGGACAGTGATAACCAAGCAAACATACACAAAGTCCAAAAGAAAAATATGAATTGGCCTCAGATTCTGTAAGAGCTTAAAAGGATTTCAATAATCAATGAAAAGAGGCAGAGGAAAAATGGGGAAGAGAAATGAAAGCAATACAAGAAGAAATGGACAAAATGAAAAAGAAGGCTCAAAAGCTGATGGAAGAAAATAATTCCTTAAAAATTAGAATTGGACAACTAGAAGCTAACGACTTTACGAGACATCAAGAAACAAACAAAAAAGAAGAAAACATGAAATATCTCATTGAAAAAACAAAAAAACAAAAAACAACTGGCTTAGAAAATAGATCCAGGAAAGATAATTTAAGAATTGTTAGACTCTCTAAAAGTCATGTTAAAAAAAAAAGGTCAGACATAATACAAGAAATTATCAAAGAAAATTGCCCAGATATTCTTGAACAAGAGAATAAAAAGAAATGGAAAGAATCCAGAGATCACCTCCAGAAAGAAATCCTCAAATGACAACTTCTAGGAATAAAATAGCTAAATTCAAGAGTCTCCAAGTCAAGGAGATAATACTGCAAACAGCCAGAAAGAAACCATTCAAATAATAAATAATATTTAGGAAAATAGACAGAAAAGGAATCCTAATAAAATCTTTTTATAAAACTAATATAGTAGTAAGGTAGAAAGAACAAAAACAAAGAAAGAAAATTGTAGGCCAATTTTATTAATGAATATAGATGCAAAAATTTTAAATAAGATACTAGCAATGTATCACAAGGATCATTCACTATGACCAGGTGGGATTTATACTGGGAATGCAGGACTGGTTTAACATTAGGAAAACTATCAGCATAACTGACCATATCAATAACCACACTAACAGAAACAACATGATTGTCTCAACAAATGCAGAAAAAGCCTTTGATAAAATACAACACTCACTCCTATTAAAAAGACCAGAAAGCATAGGAATAAATGGGCCACTTCTTAAAATAAGAAGTAGTTTATGCCTAAAATCTTCAGCAAGTATCATCTGCAATGGGCATAAATTAGAAGCCTTCCCAATAAGATCAGGGTCAATCAAAGATGCCCATTATCACCACTGTTATTTAATATTGTATTCGAAATGTTAGCTTTAGCTACAAGGAAAGAAAAAGAAATAGAAGTAATTAAAGTGGACAATAAAAAAATCAAAGTTTCACTCTTCACAGATGATATGATGGCATACTTAAAGAATCAACTAAAAAAACCAGTTGAAATAATAACTTTAGTAAAGTTGCTGAATATAAAATAAATCCACATGAAATCATCAGCATTTCTATATATGACCAACAAAGTCCAGCAGCAAGAGTTAGAAAGAGAAATTCCACATAAAACCACTCTAAACAATAAAAAATACTTGGAAATGCCAAGGCAAACAAAGGAATTATATGAACACAATTACAAAACACTTTTCACAAAATTCAGATCTAAAATACTGGGAAAATATTAATTGCTCATGGGTAGGCTGAGCTAATATAATAAAAATGACAATTTTACCTAATTTATTCAGTGTCATACCAATCAAAGTACTAAATAATTATTTTATAGATCTAGAAAAAATAATAACAAAATTCATCTGGAAAACAGAAGGTCAAGAATATCAAGGGAACTAATGAAAAAATATGAAGGAAGGGGGCCTAGAAGCACCACATCTCAAACTGTACTATAAAGCAGCAATCATCAAAACAATCTGGCACTGGCTAAGGAATAGAATGATAGATCAATGGAGTAGATTAGATAGATGCACATTGTACAAGGGTAAATGACCTTAGCATCCTAGTATTTGATAAACTCAAAGATCCCAGCTTTTGGAATAAGAACTCATTTTAAAAAATGTTTTATTTTGTCAATTTCAAACATTATTCCTCCCTCCCCTCCCGTTGCCGAATTCCACTGGGTATTACATGTGTTCTTGATCAGAATCTATTTCCATGCTGTTGATGTTTGCACTAGGATGTTCCTTTAGTGTCTATATCCCCAATCATATCCCCCTCGACCCATGTAATCAAGCAGTTTTTATTTTGTGTTTCTACTCCCACAGTTTTTCCTCTGGATGTGGATAGTGTTCTTTCTTATAGATCCCTCTGGGTTGTTCAGGATCACTGCATTGCCACTAATGGAGAAGTCCATTATATTTGATTGTGCCACAGTGTATCAGTCTGTATGTACAATGTTCTCCTGGTTCTGCTCCTCTCACTCTGCATCAATTCCTGGAAGTTGTTCCAGTCCCCATGGAATTCTTCCACTTTATTACTCTTTTGAGCAAAATAGTATTCCATCACCAACAGATACCACAATTTGTTCAGCCATTCCCCAATTGAAGGGTATCCACTCATTTTCCAATTTTTTGCCACCACAAAGAACGCAGCTATGAATATTCTTGTACAAGTCTTTTTCCTTATTATCTCTTTGGGGTACAAACCCAGCAGTGCTATGGCTGGATCAAAGGGCAGACAGTCTTCTATCACCCTTTGGACATAATTCCAAATTGCCCTCCAGAATGGTTGGATCAATTCACAACTCCACCAGCAATGCATTAATGTCCCCACTTTGCCACATCCCCTCTAGCATTCATAACTTTCCATTGCTGTCATGTTAGCCAATCTGCTAGGTGTGAGGTGATACCTCAGCGAACAACTCATTTTTTTTTACAAAAACTCCTAGAAAATTTGGAAAACAGTATGGCAGAAGCTAGGTATAGACCAATAATCTCTCACCCTATACCAAAGACCAATAATCTCACACCCTATACCAAGACAAGATCAAAAGAGAATTATGATTTAAATATAAAAAGTGAAACTATAACTAAATTAGGAAAACATAGAATAGTTTAGCTGGCAGATCTTTGGAGAAGGGAAGAATTTATGATCAAACAAGATAAAATATTATAAGATATAAAATAAATAATTTTGATTACATTAAATTAAAAAGGTTTTGTACAAACTAAACTAATCTAACCAAGATTAGAAGGGAAACTGCAAACTAGGAAAAAATTTTATAACAAATGTCTGATAAAAATCTAATTTCTCAAATTTATAAAGAAGTAAATCAAATTTATAAGATGAGTCATTCCCCAATTGACAAATGGTCAAAGGATATGAACAAGCAATTTTCAGATGAAGAAATCAAAGCCATCAATAATCATATGAAAAAATGTTCGAAATCATTCGATTAAGTAATACAAATTAAAACAATGCTAAGGTACCACCACATACCTATCAGATTGTCCAATATGGCAGTAAAGGAAAGTGATAAATGCTGGAGGGAATGTGGCAAAATTGGGGCACTAATGCATTGTTGGTGGACTTGTGAACTGATCCAACCATTCTGGAAGGTAATTTGGAACTATACCCAAAGGGATATCAAACTATGCATACCCTTTGATCTGGTAATGCCACTACTGGGTCTGTATCCCCAAAAGATAATAAAAAAAGGGGAAAGGACCTACTTGTACAAAAATATTTATAGCTGCTCTTTTTAGTGGCAAAGAATTGGAAATTGAGAGGGTGTCCATCAATTGGGGACTGAATTAACAAATTGTGGTAGATGTTGCTAATGGAATACTATTGTTATAAGAAATGATGAGCAAGAGGATTTCAGAAAAAGTGGGAAAGATCTCTAGGAAGTGATGCAGAGCAAAATAAGCATTACTAGAACATTGTACAAAATAACAGCAATACTGGATGATGATTATCTATAAAAGCTTGGCTACTATCAGCAGTTCAATGATCTGGGTCAATCCTGAAAGAGTTATAACAAGGAACGCTATCTACCTCCAGAGAAAGGTCGTCTTTCACATCAGTGTATTTCTGGTTTTATTTGGGGGTTTGGGTTAGGTATGAGTGTGCTCTTACAACAATGATCAATATGGAAGTATGTTTCACATGGAAAAATTAAAATGAAGAAAAATGACTCACATGTATCTACCTCCAGAGAAAGAACAAATAACAGAAATAAGCAAGACATAGTTTTACCAATACATATACCTTTTTATCAAATGATGCCTTGTCTAATAGGGGGAAGGGAAAAAGGGCAGGAGTTACTTGGGAATTTTAATGTGACAAATAAATTTCCTACCAATGAAAGGCATATTTGTATTCTCTCATTCATTATTTTCAAGGTTTTTTCACAAAAACACATACTACTTAAGTGAAAAAGGAATGTAGCTTTTGTCTCACTATGTCTCAAATGAAAAAAGACAGAGAAAGAGTTTTTAGGACAACAGGTAAGATTGCATAGCAAACTTTGCTCCTTTCTCCTATCATTTGATCTCTGAGTTTGGTGGTGATAGGTTTTTTTTTTAAGACACGTAAATAGATGTTTTCTTTTGCAACATAGCCAACATCGAAATAAATTTTATATGATTTCATATATATTAATTGATATCATATTCCCTTCCAAAAGGATAGGAGAGGAAAAGATATTTTGGAATTTGAAATTGTCAAAAATAAATGTTAAAAAAATTTTTTAAACGCAATCAAGAATGAAAACAATAGGGATGCTTTGATTTTTGTCTTCTTGGAGCCCCAGTTACTATACATATCTCCACTCCCATATCCAATTTTGGAAGGATCCTCAAGAGAGGTATATATTCCCTTCTAATTTTATTATGCAGAGCATTTTTATCTGAAATTGTCACAATGTGCAGAGAATGTTTTAATACAGAGTTGGTGAAGTAAAAAACTTAAAGATGGGGTAGAGGGCCACCTTGGTGGCTCAGTGGATTGAGAGATAGGCCCAGAGACGGGAGGTCCTGGGTTCAAATCTGACCTCAGACAAAGGCTGTGTGACTAGCTGTGTGACTCTGGGCAAGTCACTTAACCCCCATTGCCTAGCCCTTACCACTCTTCTGCCTTAGAACCAATACCCAGTATTGATTCTAAGATGGAAAGTAAGGGCCTAAAAAGAAAAAAAAAAGATGGGGTACAAAATAGGCTTAACACACACACAGAAAATATCAATGCTTCTAAATGCTAGATTCTAGAGCATGTAATCCATTATTATTTATATTCACAGTGAGCACACACAGATTTCCACCTTCCACAAAAAGATTAAATCTGTCTTTTCTTTACTAATACATTAGTGTAATGGGACAAAAAAATTACATTGCCAAAAAATGCCGCAAAACCTTGTAAAATATCTGCTTTACTGACCCTGGGAAGATAGCAGCTACATCAACTGTCTCAGAGTGACCTGAGTACCTGCCATCAGTTCCTTTACTTTACTGCCTTGAAGCTCTCCTGAGTACCAGGGTAACACTACAAGACTTAGAGAATAAGCATTCTGCCTAGACGAATATACCTTCATATCCAGCTTTGCCAGGTGTTGCAAAACCCAGATGCGATGAGACCAGGCATTATAGTTACTTGGGTATCTCCCAGCAGCTTCACCACAGACCTCAATCTCCTCTTGCACTAGTCGCTGTACTCTTTCCATGGGAAATGTTGCCAAGCTCTCTTTCTTCACAAAAGTGGGTAAGGAATTTTCCTGAATTAGTTGTTGTAGCACCCATCGCCTGGATAAATGGTAAAAGGGAGAAAGGGTTGGAAGAAATTAATCCAGGAAGTCTAAGGGATTGGGTAGGAAAAAAATTTTTTTTTGTGGACACTAATTTATTAAGATAGCAGAGAAAGAAATTAAAACTGTTTATACTTTGATACTAAAAGAACATCTGATTTTGTTAGCATCAATATGGTGGTTCTTCTGAGTCTTTTAGTGTCCTTGTGACACTTTTGGTATGGCCTGATGGTGATTTTTCCGGTGATGAATTTATCTGTACTTAGCTAGGCTTGGACAACAAACACACTAATCCGATACTGACTCTGCATTCAAAATCTTTTCAGATGAGTATTAAACCAGTTACTATTCATACTATCTGCTACTATACCCTTCAAGAAGTTATGAGAAGGAAATACCATTAAATTCCATAAAAACTGATTATTTTTCAAAGTGGGCTAAAAACAGGTATGAAAATGGCCAAATTGTGTGCTGGGTAAAATGTTTACTGTAAAAGGGCTTATATCTGCCTACATATCACTCTATCCACTCCCTCCTCTTTTACTTATCAATATTTTTTTAAAAAAAGAGAAAGTGATGTCCATAATTGTCTACATTAAACACAATTCCAAACCTGTTCTATTCTATCACAGATATAAGCAAGGAAATGAATATTATTAATTAAATCATTGAGAAGATTTAAAATGCTCTCCTATTATTTTTCCCCTAAGATTTTAGCCTTTTTGAAAAAGTTCAATAAAAATAATAAATGGATATAACCAACAGTTCTAATGACAGAATCTTTAATTATTTCATGGTCCCACCATCATTCGGTCAACTATCCTACATTAAGTACCTATCAGGTCCAATGTGTATCTCTGGGTTCAGGGAATCAAAGAACTAAAGCTGGAAAGTATATTAAGACACTATCTAGTATAGTTGTTATTTCCTAATGAGGAAACAGAAGCCCCGAATGATTAAAAAGGCTTTTTCAGAGCTTTACAGAATGAGTTATAGGCAGAATTGGAATCTAAGTCCTCTCACTTCAGTGCTCTTTCCACTGCATCATTTTCTCTTATTTTTTTCTTTTAACAGGAAAGAACAGAGCCATCTAGCTGGATGAGATTTGAGGGATGTATTTGCAAAGGTAGTCATGGGTTACTTATAAAAACTGGAGTGGGACAGTAGCAATACAAATTAGGTTAGATCTCCAAAGTATTTCCTCCAAAGTATTTCCTTATGGACACCTGCCAGTAGGGTTACATGTTGCCCTAGAGGTGAAAGAGAGAGGGGGAATTTAAGACAGGGAAAAATAGGCAGACGGCCAGGATTCTAAAGCCTAAGAATGGGCCTCTGTGCCCTCTCACTCCATCTTTTTATTCTGGAAATGTTCCTATCTCTTCAATTTTGGGATCCTCAGTTTTGTCTATCGTTTCAAAAAAACTCTCCACTTCCAATCCTCTAACTTCTTTTTTTATTATTACACTGAGATGAATTTAGGGACTTTAGTCTTGTCTCTCATTATTACCTCACCATTAAGTTTCCTTATCATATCCGTATTATGGACCCTAGAATATTATTAAAATATATGTTCCTCAGACCCCTATATGTATATGAGAAAATACTGACTGAAAAAGAAAGTGTTGTATGTAAAATACTATGGATATTCCTAGGGATATGAATCAAGAAAAGTTCCTACTTTTAAGAAGTTAATATGCTAATAAGGAAACTCTTACAGAAACACTTATAGAAGATAGTTCAGCAAATCAGAAAGATCCCATGGTATTTAAAGAGTGTAGTTGCAAGGTACATCTTCTTTTCCAGGTCTTCAGTAGGCTGCTGAGAAGGCAAAGGCTATAGTGCTTGCAGAGGAAGTTGTTACGTCATATTTCTACAAGGGTTGACACCAACCTTGGTGGCTTTGGGGACTGAGCTGGATGTAAAATCAGTGGTCTGAGGGGACATGGCTATTTCTAGAGTTCTGGGGCTCAGGGGACTGGACTTGTCTAGTTTGGCATGTGGCCACTGAGGTGGTGGTTTGACCTGCCTGTTCCATGCTACTTCCTGTATCAGGGAGTCTTGCTGCTTCAGCTGTGTTGACTCGCTGTCCAAGTGATGGCCGTTGGAAAGTTTGGCTGGCTCTTGAAGCTGCTCCCCTATACGATGGCTTTAGGGTTGAGCTAGAATCAGAACAAATGGCCTGAAGTATTGCTATTCTTGGGGTTTTGGAGCTTTCTCACTCACTGTTTGCAGTTGGTCAGTGGTGGGTATAGGTGTTGGCAGGAATGACAGGCCTATTACTGAAATGGGTTGCTTCCCTCCATGATTGCTATGGGGGACAGACTGGAAGGAGGGATGATGATCTGTCGCACACTGCTATTTCCAAGGCCTTTTGGCTCAGAGGGTTGGGTTGTCTCAATAAGAGTATATGGGGAGGAGATGGTTGAGATGGTAACAATGGTTCAACTTGTCTGGCACGTGTTACCTTCCATTTCCCTCAGGATGCAATGATGCTTCTTCATCTAAGCAGATGACTCCTACAGGCATATCTCTTATGTCCAATTTACTATTATCTCTCCTAGCAACTATTATTATAACTGTTAGAAATTTTAAGTTAGCTACTTTTTAGATGTGGAAAATATAATAGTTAAGAAAAAAGATGAAGATGAAGTTGGGAGACAATGCTTTTGTAGAAACTGGGATTCAATAATTAAAGTATAAAATGCATAAAACTCAGTTGTCATAGAAAAAGAGGCAGGCTATATTTTCTGAGATTTGGGAAAGGTTTAAAAAGTCAAGTAGCAAGAAACATTCGTTTTAATGCATGCTTCCCCTCCCCTTCTTTAAGATATATGTACAATTGTACAAGAAAGTAGAAACTTAAGCATGTTTTCCTTCTGAATCAAGTTCTGCTAAATCCCCTGGAATTTTCTATATTCTAAAAGTTTTAGGAACACAACACCTTTATATTTGGTCCATTTTCTCTGGAAAATTACACACCCTTATACAACATCACATTTTTCCTTGCATTTGGAAATTATAGATTGTATATTAGAATATGAAAACAACTTTTCACCATAAAACGTATTGCTTCCCATTAGTACTTTACATAAATTCTAAAAAATTGTAGACCACCAGGAAAAAATGTATTTTGATGTACTTGAAAGTTATATTCTCCACATAACAAAAGAATCATTTAGTTGATTATACTTTATTTATCAAGTAATAAGAAATAGGGACTATGTGAAAACATGATTGGCAATGAAGAGATTAGATCTGAGGAAAGCCAAATAATCTGGCTACCTTTATAAGTTTTCTTTTATCTTACATTTTTTGTGTTCCTGTAGAGTCTACACAGGAATCTAGGCCAAGTTATATTCATAGAAGAACAAGATTACTTCTCTAATGAAAAAAAATTAATCTGATAGCTATTTCCTGGAGTTGAACAGACCCTAATAAAATCTCCCACTGTGGGAAAACTGTGATTTTTTTAGCATCCATATATTTGTTATATAAATCTATTTTATTTGAAATACATTTCATGGAGATACATTTAACAGCCCAACCTGCTAAGCCTAATAGTAAATGAGTCTCTAATATTTCCCTTCCCATTCATCTCTTACACAGAAAGAATAAAGGTATTTGGATCAGAACTTTGTCAGACCTGTGAATCCATGTTTCTGGACTCTTCGGAAACTTAGTTAAGGCCAGTTTTCCCAGATGCAAGTCCTTAATTGGATTTAAAGTGCCAGATAGGATTAGCTCTTTCCTATTAAAAAAAAAAATCCATTATTGCAACTTTCCCTCTGAAAAATTTGTAATGGCTATAATGCAATCTCAGAATGAAATTAAATGCCCTACTAAAAAAATTATTTTCAAGAATAGTAGTACACACAGTATCACATAAAAAGTACATTCCCTAGGGGCAGCTGGGTGGCTCAGTGGATTGAGAGTCAGGCCTAGAGACAGGAGGTCCTGGGTTCAAATCTGACCTCAGATACTTCCCAGCTGTGTGACCCTGGACAAGTACTTGACCCCCATTGCCTAGCCCTTACCACTCTTCTGCCTTGGCGCCAATACACAGTATTGATTCCAAGACGGAAGGTAAGGGTTAAAAAAAAAAAGTACATTCCCATGCCTTTAAAAATAATTCACTAAGTTTGCAAAGTCCTTTCTTTTTATCATATTTTGCTTCCTTCTTTCCACCTTTACCTCACTTAAATTCTTTTCCCCTTCACAAAATCCCTGCTCCGGTGCTACATTGTGGTGTAAAGGTAACCCAGGGTTTTCAGAATTTATGCCAACAAGTTTTGGCAGGTCTCAACAAGCTGGAGAGACTTCAAGTACTGGCCTGGTGATGGACTGTTATTCAAGAAGCATCCTTAGTTCAAAGAGGCATATTACCAGAAGGTGAATGACCAGCCCAAACCATTTATTCTTTTGGCTACAAAACACAAGAAATTAAATCCTAAAGTGGAGAAGGACTGTGAACTATCTCAGTGAAAAAGTACCCACATTAATGAAATAATGGATTTTTTGAAGTACTGAAGTTACTTTCTAGATATAGGAGAACCTTAATAGTAATGGAAAAGTAAATTATTCTCAAATTAAAGATAAGGAAACAGAACATGCCTAGTCACATGGTTTCTATATGGATGGGCCAAGATGAAATCCAATGTTCTTTCTACTATACCATACTGTCTCTGAAAGAGGTCATCTGAAAGATGGTAATGTGTCACTTAAATCTACTATAAAACCTGAGTTAACTGGCATATATTTTCCAATGTGTGCATTTAGCTATGGTCAGGGACACCAATGACAGTGACAATTGTGGGGGGGGGGATCTCAAATGGAAAAGACTTTATTGTAGGAGACTCTGAGGGGGCTGACTACACATAAAACACACATATACCCACAGACCAACCATGGACTGCAATCTAAAGAAGCTGTTTAACTAGATATCCCATTATTGGTCAGGAACATGACATTAATGTTGTCTGAACGCCAGGATTTGCTTCTCATTGTTTCTTCTGATATTCACTATGATTCCTGGTTTTGACCCTGCACAAAAGCTTCAAGTCCTGTACCCACTTCAGGCTCTTTCAGTTCCTTCTAGCTTGTTCACAATGAAGTTCTGTCTCCTATCTCTGCTGGAACTTCTCTACCACAACTTTCTTTCTTATTAGCAAACTAAGGAGGATTCATTCAGAATCATGATTCATTAAGAAGAATCTTTTTATGGATAGAAGGGATATAGTACAAAAACAAAAATACTAAGGGGTCACTGGGTATTCTAGTCAATCATTAGTTTTAAATTCATCTAGATCAGCGGTTCTCAACCTCTCAATTTGTAACAATGAGAATACATAATGCATATCAGGTATTTACATTCCGAATCATAACTGTAGCAAAATTACAGTTTTGAAGTAGCCACCAAAATAATTTTTTGGTTTGGGGTCACTGCAACATGAGGAACTGTATTGTGGGATCATGGCATTAGAAAGGTTGAGAACCACTGATAATTACCTTTACTATATTCAGAAGAAAGCCAGTTATTAGTCAAGCACTACTTGGTTCCTACACTACAGAAAGGCCTGTTATTCTCTATGAACAATGGAAATAAGGTCTTAGTATCAAAGCAAAATTTTAAACTCACATCAAATAACATCACTAAAATAAAAAATCCAAGTCATTTTAATCTCCTAAAAAAAAATTTAGTGCTACTAAATAGCTCTCTCAATTTTGTATTTAAACAACTTTTTTTCCTCTATTTAAGTTAAGTGATCTATCATGTAATCTTTATGATACCTTCTTTGAAAAAAAAAAGACAGAAAAGATTAATATATCTTCTCTAAAGTTGATTCCATGTCAGTAAAACACATTAGCTTGCAACCTGATTTGTTTCATGCAGAAAGATATAGAACTAGACTCTTTAAATAATACAAAGCATTTTCCCCTCCAAAACCCATAAGCACTTTTAATATTCCTTTTATCAGTGGGAAAATAAAGTGATTTTTTTTTCTTTATTTCAACCCTTACCTTCTGACTTAGAATTGTTACTGGTTCCAAGGCAGAAGAGTGGTAAGGGCTAGGCAACGGAAATTAAGTGACTTGTCCAGGGTCACACAGCTTGGAAGTGTTTGCAGCTGGATATGAATTCAAGACCTGTAGTCTTTAGGCCTGGCTCTCTATCTACTGAGCCACCTAGCTGCCCTATCTTTTTAGAGAAAAATATTAATGTGAAGTTCTTATAGAAAACTGGATTCACTTTCTAAAATCAGTAACTTCAATGCATAAAACCATTTCTAAAAAACTGCAGTACTAATGAATGGATTACTGGTTATTTTCTTTTCAAGAACATATTTTGTCTTTATAAGATTATCCACAGATGACAATGAGAATTCTTGCTGTTTTTCCTTCTAAGATCAATAAACTCTT
This sequence comes from Monodelphis domestica, assembly GCF_027887165.1. Taxonomy (NCBI): domain Eukaryota; kingdom Metazoa; phylum Chordata; class Mammalia; order Didelphimorphia; family Didelphidae; genus Monodelphis; species Monodelphis domestica. The sequence continues at coordinate 196,733,130 of NC_077233.1, forward strand.
AATAAATTTAGGTAGCAGGCAAAGTAAGAAAAAAGAACTTACTTTGCATGGACCTCATAACTCTCTAGCACAGAAATAATTTCAGTAGGTATTATTCTAGCTATCTCAAGATCTGATAAACCTTTCTTTAAGTACTAAAACATTAAATAGAATCACAAAATTGTAAAGGTAAACAGATCTTAGAGATCATCTCATTCAACTCCCTTATTCATAGATAAGGAAATAGGCTGAGGGGTATTGTTACTTGTTCAAAGTTATCGGGTGCCTAAGAACTCAGATCTTCCTGTTAGTCCAGTGCTTTTCTCTATACCATATTAACTCAAAAGTACTGTCTAATAATACAAGGTAATCAAATTTAATTATACTACTTAACAAAAGGAAAAAATAAGGTAGTAGGGATTTAAAATTGTAATAAAGGATTTTAGAAATCATTTAGTCCAATTTCCTGGTTTTATAGAAGAGGAAACTGAGATCCATAAAGATCAAGTGACCTGTCTAATACTGAATAAGTAGCATCAAAATATACACAAAACACAGCTCAAAGTTTTGCAAAACAAGTTAGAGGCATGAAACTATAAATAAAGTCTGTATACCACAATCCTGATGCTTGGAAATCACTAAGGAAAGTGGTCAGAGCAGGGGAAATTTATGAAAAAACAAAACAAAACACTTATAGCTGAATTATTCAAATTTAAAAATCCTCGGGCTCACATGACTGGAAATCTGTCAAATACTTGATGAAGGTGCCATACCTCACGTTCCATGCAGTGGTAAAGTCTGGGTTTAGAAGTAGCAGGGTACATGTGACATCTATCAATTCTAAAAGGAAGAAGAGTCCCATTAAAAATGAACAATGCTACTACTTGACTTCTGATTCTTTTAATGATTCATAACATGACTCTTACGTATTCATATGGCAATCTAGCTACTTGAAGTATATACCAGGGAATCAGATTTCAAGTTATTATAAAGAAGATTCTAGTTTTCCTCTTACTACAATAATCACATTTAAAAGGAGAAAAACCAACACCTTTGTTAAATAATATTACACTTGTTTTACTAAAGTTTCAAAACTCAGTAATCAGAAGAGTATCAATCTATGGCATAGGCTGAAAACAGTAATTTCCTTGTATCTGATAATTAAATAACAACCACTCAGAAAACATACCTCAACTTTTTGGGGAAGAAATACCCCAAAAGTTAATCAGAATAGACAATGGGAGAATTCTGTTTTACATAGTCTAAAAGTAATGAAATGAAGGGTAAATATTTTTAAAAATTATTTATTTATTCCTTCTCTCTTCATTCTTTTGACCTTTCAATGTAAAGATTCTCCAAAGGCTAGATCTTGATTCTCTTTACCCCCCCACCCCCCCATCTAATTTAGTCAAAGGTTAATAGGATCAAAGAACAAGGGGCTGGAAGAGAGAGAGAGACCTATATGGCCATGTAGTTCAATCCCCTTAGTTTAGAGATAAGGAACCTGAGTCCCAAGAAGAATGAATTAAACTGCCCAAGGTCACATGTGAAATGTAAAGTCCAATGGCTACTGCTATTACCTCCCTATGGATGGAGGTCTTCAGGGCCTCTATCTCAATCCCTGAATACTTTCCTATATTTTCTATTTATTCATTCAACAAGTACTTATTAAGGGCCTGTTGGATGTCAAGACATGGTGCTCAGGATTGGAGATACAAAGATAAAAACCTTCAAAGAGTTCACATTTTATTTGTTCACATTTTATTGAAAGAAAACATATACAAAGAAAACCAAAAAGAAAATTTTTATAAAGTAACTTCTGAAAGGCACTAGCAATATCATAGATGATCAACTTTTTTTTTTTAAGTACATAATAATGGCTACTAAATACCTGTCTAGACAGATTGGGGAAATAAGGAAAAGGAAGGAGGGGCAGTGAAGAGAGACGGTTTCTGGAAATGCTGGTGTAATAAAGAGCACTAAGCAAAAGCCTGTTATTCCTGATGCTTAGTCTTTTTTCCATATCAGCAAGTATTCTCCTAGAAAATCTTTTAGTCAAACAATATCTATTAAAAAGATCTGAAATTTCCCATCTTTTCACAATAAGTCATAAAGAGATTTGACTACTGGAAGGAGAACAGAAATCAGATATGGAAACAGTTTCTCAGACTGCCTGAAAAGGTACTGTCATTAGGTGTATTTTCCCACCCATCTTTCTAAGTAATCTCAGGATTAAAAAAAAAAGAATAACTACAATTATGCAATCAAAGTGGTTAATATATACAACCAGATAACCTGTGGATACTTAAAAAATATAAATTGGTCATGATTAGGATGTTACTGCTATTGCTTAACCCACCTCTTTGGTTTTAAATACATGAATATACACAGTTTAATAAGAAAATGAGTTTAAAACCACTTACACTTATACATCCTTTTATATTTATTATTTCATTTGCTCTTTAAAACAAAAGTGTGATGTAGGTATTTTAAGTACCATTTTATACCTTTATTGCTATGAAAACTAAGGTTAAGTGAGGTTAAGTGTCTTACAATGGTGCTCTAATATGAACACCTGTCCTGGATAGGAGCATAGGGAGGGGAAATTGGCCTGGAGATCAAAAGACCTAGGTTTTAATTCTTGGTCTCACCTCTTAATCACCTTCTGAAGCTATGCAAGTAATTTTAATAAAAATTCAATTCAACAAACATCTGGTTGTTTTTAAACCCTTACCTTCCATCTTCGAATCAATACTTGTATTGGTTCCAAGGCTGAAGAGTGGTAAGGATAGGCAATGGGGGTTAAGTCACTTGCCCAGGGTCACATAGCTAGGAAGTGTCTGAGGCCAAATTTGAACCCAGGACTTCCCATCTCCAGGCCTGGCACTCTATCCATGGAGATACCTAGCTACCCTCTCATCTATTAAGTACCAACTAAGTACAAAGCATTATAAAACAAAATGATAAAAATCTATCTTTTACAGTTGTCCTCTCTAGCTACATTAGTTTTTTTCAGTCTCTATAAATTAGGAAGAAATAATTCCTACTGATAAATGGCTTAAAAACAAACACAAAAAAGCCCTCCCCTTTAACACCTTTCTCAAGCTACAAGAGCCAGAAGACTTCTCTTTCTAAATATCACTAATCATAACTGAGATTATACTCCTTTGACCATTCTAAAAACCCAGGTATATATTCTAAAGGAATGTTTTAATAATAAAAAATGCTCTTCCCCACAGAAGTATTGCACAAAAACCCACAGACATAGCAACAGTAGAGAGAAAACAACTAAAAGAAAGTGAGAGGGAACTTTTCTGATGAGGCTTCTCAAAGACTTCTGTTGGCTTCCTATACTGCTAGCATTGGGGAAAAAGTACAGTATCAATACAGATATGCTAATTAGTCTACACAATTATTAGGAGAGGAAAGGGAATATCAAAATCATCCAGTGGTATCACACTCAAATAGAAATAAGAATCACTAATTTGTACTTAAAAATCCCTACTGGGCCAAGTTCTGACAAGCTGTAAAATGCAATGTTATCTATGTTTTATTGTATTTTACTTATTTAAAAAAATATTTTCAATTACATTTTAATCTGACTTGGGCCAAATTTAGAAGTATTGTAGGCCCTATATATTTGACACTTGTGATTTATTCCAATGCCTTCATATTACTAGTTCAAAGAGAGATGGCTTGCCCAAGATCATATAATTAATTATTGAACCAAGAATTGAACTTCTAACACTGTGTTAATCACTTAACTATTATACTAGGTTCTAGGGAATTAAAAGCAGAAACAAAAGTTTCTGCCCTCAAGAAGCATGCATGCTATTAGGAAAGATGGCATACACATACATACAATCTCCTTCCCTCCCTCCACAAATTTGTGTGTATGGTCCTTCCTTTGTTTGTCTAAGAGAACCAAAGACATCATGGGGTCATGTCTTGACTAATGCGTAACCTGAATATAAATGAGGATGAGGGGAACAAAGTTGTCAGCCTCATTCCTCCAGTCATGGAAGTCCAATAGTAAGAGAAAAGTCAGGACAATTGTTGATAGCTCAGGATGCAGTGGATGACCTTTAAATCCTTCATGTCTCCCTAACCCACTGTTACCTTAAACATAGTTGAGCTTGTCTGCCAAGACAACTTTATGGAGTGTGGCCACTGTGAATGCTACAGCTTTTTAGAGCTACAAATAAGTTGGCTGGCAAGTGGACATCAAAGGTCTGTAAGAAGTCCTGAAAAAAGGCTCAGTGAGCCCTTACGCCAGAGGTGCTAGTGCTCCTGGAACTCTGTGTGTGTGTGTGCGCGCGCACGTGCACAGATTTGGGTATCTATCTATAATACACATATATAAATTGGGGGGGATGCTATTAGCTTGGGGGTGGGGGTTGTCAAGAAAGTTTACATGTAAAATGTAGCATCTGAGTTGAGTTTTGAAGGAAACTAGTGATTCTAGGAGATGGAGATGAAGAAAGAAATATATTCCAGGCATGAAAGGCCACTTGTACAAAGATATGTATAGATATGGTAGATAGTGTATTATGACTCCAACAGGACCAATTTGGTTGGAAAGTTGGAGACAAATTGTGAATCGTTTCCAATGTCAAGGGTTTGTATTTGATCCTAAAGGTAAAAAAGTCACTGTAGTTTACAGAGGAGAGTCACAATGGTTAGGTCTGTGCCTTAACATTTTAGTGTTAACATTTTAGAAGCTATGTGGAAGATAAACTGGAGAGGGAAGAAACTTGAGACCAGCAAAATGATCAGGAAGATATTGAAATTGTCCAGGCAAGAAAGGTAATGAGGGTCTGAAAAAAGGTGATGATCGAGTAAGAGAACAGAAGGGGATGGATTTTGCAATGGAGACAGAATTAACAAGATTTGGCAACAGATATGTAGGTTGAAGGAAGAATAAAGGGTCAAGGCTAACAGCAAGGTTGCAAACTTAAGAGTCTAGAAAGAGTAATACTGCTTTTAACATTTCAAAATGGGAAATCTGAGAAAAAGCTAGATTTATAGGAAAATATAAGTTTTACTTTGGACATGCTCAGTTGTCCTTTTAACTGTACTCTCCTGGGAGAAGAGTAGAAAAGGGATCAGTAGCCAACAATGGAATCTGGGCATCCCCCAAGACAGCAAACTGCCTGTTTGCTTGCCACAAAGGTGATTAGAAGGTACCACAAACATATATGGATTTCAAATCCAGGTCAAGGGAATTGGTTCAAGGACTTGAAGAGACTTTGTGAGGCATGTATTAATTGCAAATTTGTCTCCCATCTAGATGTTTCTGCTTTGCAATATACCAGAAAAATTAAGCATTTCCATCTTGAAAGGAAAAAATAAAAAAAGGAGAGAAACTTGGAAATGATCTCTGAATCCAGAATGGTGAAATTCTAGGCAGGAAGTAGAATAATGGGATCATGAATAGTATTTTCATTCTCACTGCTGGCTGAAGATAAAGAACTTAGAAGAAAGGATATATAGGAAGTGAGCAACTAGCAAATAAACTGAAGAATGGAATTTACTTTCTAGACCATAGTGTAAGATACAGGAATGATGTATTACAGCTCTACTCAAGAGTCTATCCAGTGAGGGACAGAAAGGTGTATTTGTTCAGAGGCTGATCAGATTAAAAAGAACTTAAAAGAAAAAAGAGAAAGTAGAAGAGGAAAAGTTTATATATATGAAGATGCTAACCTATAAATCAGAGGTCAAGAAGGATGATAGAAGAAGCAGTAATCCATTGGACACAGAAAACAGATAAAAATTGAAGAAGCAATTCTCAAAGGCTCTGATTTTATACACTAATGCAACATTACATTGTGAACTTTGATTTCACTGATGAGTACTTCCTCAAACAATACACATTGTAACCCATCAATGCTATCACAAAGTTCTTGTTCCTATCTTCCCCAATACCCTTCATAGCAGATGCATTCAATATGCAGGAAACCCCTCTAGATTTCTTGACATTTTGTGTTTAAGAGAATACTAGGCTCTCCATCAGTTATCCCTTGTTTGCTGTTCCTAGAGGACCAGTTTACCTCCTTTTATGGTCATTCATTCTTTTTTTTTTTTAAACCCTTACCTTCCATTTTGGAGTCAATACTGTGTATTGGCTCCAAGGCAGAAGAGTGGTAAGGGCTAGGCAATGGGGGTCAATTGACTTGCCCAGGGTCACACAGCTGGGAAGTGTCTGAGGTCAGATTTGATCATTTATTCTTTAATAACATAACACTTTTCTGTGAATATCCTCATTCATAGTATGTTGGGGTCTATTCAAAATCGCCCCTTGTGGGCAACTACAACTTTAAATTCTTTAGGCTATGAAATTCTAACCTAAAGAAATTAAATCAATTGCAGACATACTGGCCTGGAAAAATACTGATGTTAAAAAGATGGAACTTTGTTTCAAGAAGAAAGTAATCTGTTCTACTTTCCTACTCAATTCTGCTAACTTCATAGTTTATCTGCAATGTCGGTTTAAAATAAACTACGTACTGAAGCTTCTGAGTTGTCAAATAAACTACCTATCAAAGTATGAACAGTAGACATTTTTTGTACACTTGGTTGTTCCTATGTGGACAGGAATTTTTAAAAATTTAATTTAATTTCCTCCCCATGGTTACATAATTCTTGTTGTCTTCCTCTTCTTTCCCCCTCCCCCCTCCCAGAGTTGACAAGCAATTTCACTGGTTATACATATATTATCACTCAAAACCTATTTCCATATTATTCATTTTTGTAATGAAGTAATCTTTTAAAACCAAACCCCACATCATAAGCCTATATAAGCAAGTGATAAATCATGTTTTCTTCCATATTTCTACTCCCATAGGTCTCTCTCTATATGTGGATAGCATTCTTTCTCATAACTCCCTCAGAATTGTCCTGGATCACTGCATTGCTCTTAGTAGCAAAGGTGGATGGGAATTCTGATTAGGACAAATTCTTTCATGCAATTATGAAATTTCTTTGAGGATATTCCATAACATTCTAGAGGACAGATATCAGAACAATTTCATCAGCAAACATGAGCCTTTGTAGGACCACATTTTATTACACTGAATCAAATACTTTTTTTAAAAAGGTCAAATAGTAAAGTTTAATTTTACATTCTTTTTGTCTTTCAGTCAACTATGTAACTATTATTATATTATGTGGTCTGTAATAGAACAATGTTTTCAATATCTAGTTTTTTTTCTTTCTCAAATCTTCATCAAAAACGCCCTCTAAACTTGTGTAAGTAAAAGAGAAAAAGGCAAAAATGTTAATAGTTATTGACATTTTCTTAACTATATCCTTTCTGGATATATAATTTTTTTTTCCTGTGGCCTTAGTATCTTCCCTTCTAAGAATTAATCCCTCAATACTCTCAAAATTCTGTCACTCCCAGGACAAAACTCCTATGTTATACTGTCTCTAGAATAGCTGCTTTTCCTATCTTTATTTTCTTTTAGCACCTTCCTCTGCAATACATTAAGGGCTGTGATGTTAGAGCCCAAATGTGATGGTGCCATTGTAATTGAAGAAAAGTTTTATGGAAATCTCAACAGATCTTTTGTATTTTTATCTTAAATGAACAAACATGTATATTTGGGTTTTCCTCAAATGCATATTGCTGTATGAGATGCAGTTGATTACAATCTCCCACTGTCTTTATCTCTAAGATTTTACAAATGAGTTTTTATTTGAAACAAGTCTTATTCTTGGGTGCTACATATCTAATTGGCAAGACAAATTAAGTGTTTGCTGGCTGAGGAAGTTGTGATGATTTTTTTATATCTGTTAATATTCCTTAGGAAATAGTTATGACTCCAATCCCTAATCTAGGCATTCCCTCCACCCCATTTTGGTGTCAGCAGTTTGTTTAAGTAGAAAATGGAGTTGACTCATATGGGTACACTAACTTTTTATTTTTATTTTTCTAATTTGGTATTGATTATGACTCTTGCTCTATGAAGGTTTGGGGTCAAATATATACAATTGATTCATAACCTTACATCAATAACTAGTCATTTCCTGTCAAAATATAACTATCTTTTTTTGTTATATTTTTGTCAGCACTTCCTGACTCATCAAAAAGAATTTTATGAGTTAGAAGCATGAAGCTTATGTATACTTTAAAAATTTTTGGTCTCTAATCTTTTAGATCTGAATTGTATTAACATGATGGTTTGGTTGGTTGCTTGTTTTTTTGCCAGCTTACTTTATATCAACCTTTATAATGCCAAAGTATATTTTTATTTAATTTTTTCACAAGTTACTAAAACTTCTCTGCTTCTCAATTTCTGCAATAAATGTTGGTAGCTAAGCTGCAATTATCTTCATGGTAGACTTTTAATAAATAAAATTAGGACTATAATACCAAATGATCCAAAATGTTCAAATGAAATAGTATTTGTACTTGCCTTTATAAAAAGGATAAAACCAAATTCCACTCTTTTACCTTTTTTCTCCAAGAACTTATGAACCCTACTTCCATTTAGCTTTTGTCTTCTAGTTTCATTTACATTACAGTAACAATGTTATGATCCAAATGATTCAAGTCCTCTAGCACTACTATGTCTAGAACTTCATATTTAGTGATAGCAATTCTAAACAATAAGGTAAACTTTCCAGTTCAAAAACTATAGGATCTTCTGTCCATTAATGTCCATAGTGCAACTGTCACTGAAGAGGGAGGTTGCAAAGAACTAAGAGTTATTTTGTATTCTGATATATGAAGTGAGTTGCTATGGCCAAAGCTTATCACTAAGTGGCTACCTTATTGGTGATGAGCATCTCTATACTTAAACTTTATGGGTCCTTGGAGTTGTCTGTTATTAGACCAACACTCAAACTCATTCCAGTATGATAAAACCTATCAAAGACACTTTTTTACTGACATAGACTTTGAGAACCAAGATCACTTCCACCACACAATGAGGCACTAGAGTCTAGTCTGAGTATTTAAAAGATTATATTAAAAAGCACTATGAAATGGAACAAAAGATCACTAATAGAGAGCATGAGCTCTTTAAGAACAAATTATAGAGACTAATCTCATGGAGGGAGGGGCAGGTAACTATGAGCATATTAGGGAAATAGAACTATAGTCTCTGAATTTCAGCAAAGCCCTTTGACAAAGTCTCTATGACAGTGATGACAAACCTTTTAGAGAGAGTGCTGGGCCCCACTCCCAACCACCAGACTGAGTTCTATGCTCAATCCTGAACCAAGTGTCAGGCATGCCCTACTACCCCCAATCCCCCAAACCCCCACACGGGAGGGAGGAAGCTCTTCCATTGGGCTGCTGGGCAGAGAAGTGGATAAAGTGAAGAATGTCCTCAGGAAATATAGAGAAGGGAAGGGGAGTGGCCTGAGCTCTCTGCTCCCCTCCAGCTCTGCCACCTGTGAGCCACCCACCTTACCCTTGTGTACTCCCATTGGCTGCTGGGCAGAGCAGCGGGGGATGGGAAAAAATGTCATCAGGCACCATAGAGAAGGAGAGGGGGACAGCTCCACCCAGGTCCCTCTGCCTTTCTAGTAATAAATTGGGAGGGGGTTGTCAAGTGCCCACAGAGAGCACTCTATGTGCCACCTTTGTCACCCATGCCATAGGTTCGTCATCACTGATTTATGATAATCTTATGAAAAAAATGGGAGATGTTGTCTAGTGTGAATTTTAGATTTAGCCCACCCTGCTTAGTCTTTAGAATTCTAGCAACCAGAAATGTATACACCCCCACTTAAGGACTAACTGTAGGGGAGGATGGTCTGTGACCTGCGTGTGCTAGCAAGTGACAAATCAGAAACAACTGACTGACCCCCTGGGCTATCCTAAGCCAAGTTTAAGCCATCATTGGTACATGTGAGACACAGGAAGTGATATAAAGAATGGCCTTTATATTTTGTGTCACTTCCTGTGAGGGTGCCTTGCGGCTTTTGCGGACTTGGAGGAGCTGATGGTATGTGGGTCCTGAAACTGCTTCCCTTAGTTGACCACGTGTTGAATGTTAAAGCTGAATCCTCTTTCCTAGCTTTCTGAAGGCACCAGCCTCCAAGGAGGCCCCTCATATGTGAATTTTAAAATCTCCATCTTGCTTGGTCTAGCACCCAAATTTGTGCACACCCACACTACATGGGTATGTACTAGTCAATGACAAATCAGAAATAAATAACTGCCCACCTGGGCTGTCCTAAGCCAAGCTTGAACCACCAATGACACTTGTGAGGCACAGGAAGTGAGGTAGGGAACAGCCTCTGGAATTCGCTCACTTCCTGTGGACAGGACTAGGTGCCAGTTGTGCTAGGAGCTTGAGCACAGAGGAGGCCCGCAGAGAGCTTTCCTTTAGATAGGTCACGTGAGTCAAGGACTGATTCTCTTCTCTACCTTGGCCTTCGGGCCTAAAACTCCCTCTGGTTCTGCCAGAAGGTTGAGTTAACCTTTTTTCCCTTTCATCCTCTCTCCTTCTTCTTACTCCCGTTGTGATTAAACCACCATAAACTCCATTCTGACTTGAGTGTTTCATTTTAGGAATTTCATAGGTAAATTCCTTGGCGACCATAAATCAATATTATACCATCTTTAAAGGTGATTTTCACTATAACACATATCAGAGGAGGTCTCGTGGCTGGAAGCCGAGTTAGATTTAATCTTCTGGGAAGATCCCTTGGCTGAGGCCTCTGAACTGCCCCCCTACCTCAGGCCAGGCCAGCACAGATATTCTACCTTTTTCCCTGGTTCTCCTTCATTCTTAATTTCTTCCTTCTATTGTAAATAAACCACCAAAAAATCCTATTCTGTCTTGAGTAATTCATTGGGATTTAGAATTTAAATCCCTGGCGACCATTAAATAATATACTCAGTCTCAACCCAAAAATTTACCCTTACACTAGATGGTAGTTGAATAGGTTGCCTGACTTGATCTAGGATCAGTTAGAATGATATTGGACCAGAATATCCTGGTCAAATACTCCAAAAAGATGATCTTGTTCTATTAAACAATTTTTTTATCAATAACTTGGATGAAGTCCATTAAAAAACACACACACTTATTAAATTTATGTAGAAGATGAAAAGGGAAAACTAATCCTAACAGGATTCAGATACCAAAAGATGATAGGATAAACATAGATTGGTACTTTGATTACAAAATATCAAATACTTGATGCTAATAAAATAGTTAAAAAATAAAAAGCTCTATAGAGCTTTAAGATTTTCAAAACATTTTAATAAACATCTCATTTTATCCTTATAACTGTGGAGATGAGGACTATTATTATTAATTCCATTTTACATATGAGGAAACTGAGGCAGACAGTACATACCCCAAATTACATGGCCAATATGTATATAAGCTCAATTTGAGCCCAAGGCTTCCTGACTCTAGGTCTAATACTTTATCCACTGCATCACCTATCCACAGGGAGCTTACTCATTCTTTTGGATTGTACCTCAATGTGTTGGCAATATGATCTGGCCAGCAAAAGAGCTAAAACAAACTCAGGCTACATTAATAGAAATATTATTTCGAGAGCAAGAGAAATGATAGTTCCTGGTTAGACTAAATCTGGAATATTATGTCTACTTGTGAATCCTAAATTTAAAAAAATGTACAGGACAACCAGGATGGCAAAGTGCCCAAAAAACCACATCATATAAGCATTAGTTGAAGGAACTTGAGAGTTAGCCTACAGAAAAGATCTAAGAAAATGCATACTTTTATGCACAGATGTGTATATCCAGTCCCTGTCTCTCTCTCTCTATTAAGCTCCAGTCTTACACTGTCTACTGGACATTTCAAACTGGATGTCCTAGAGACATTTCAATTCTATATATCCAGAATAATACTCATCTTTCTCTCCAAATGCTTCCCTGCCCTCTATCAAACTTCTCTAGTTCTGTCAAGGGCACTGTCATGTTATCACATTTCCAGGTTTGTACCCTCAGCTTCACTTTCTTTTATCCCACATAAACAATGAGTTGCTAAATCTTCTTGTTTTCTTACTTCCATAACAAACCTCACATCTCATTCCCTTCTCATACTAACACAGCAAGTGACCTACATCAGGACCCTATCACTCTCACCTGACCTATTGCAATGGCCTCTTTTATTGGTCCCTAAGTCTCTCCCTATTCCAGTGCATCTTCCACATTACTACCAAAGTGATTTTAAAAAAATGAAGATCAGACTAGGTCTCTCTCCTACCCAATAAATTCCAATGATTCTTTATTGCCTCTAAGATAAAATACAAACTCTTGGTTTTCAAAGCCCTTCACAAGATGATCCCAACCTATCTTTCCAGATTCATTATATGTTATTCCCCTTACCAAACTTCACAGTCCAGGACAATTGGCTTTCTCTCTGATCTTCATACATAGGATTCAGCTCTCATTTTGGTGCTTTTTTTTTTTATCAGCCAATCTCCCAACCTAGAAGCACTACTATTTCACCTCTACCTCATAGAATCCCTCCTTTCCTGTACAACACAGCTCCAGTGTCACTTTTTACACAAAGTCTTTCCAGATTCTACCCAACTGGTGGTGCTCTCCCTCCCTAATTACTTTAGTTGTATCCTATATTTATTTATTTATATGAAAATCCAGGCATGGAGGACAGTCAATGAAAATGGCTGGAGTCAGGAAATTGAGTTTTGTGCAAGGACGAGTAAGAAGGCCAATGTCACTGGATTCTAAATGATTATATAACAATATGTATATAGAATCCTTGTATCTAAAATAGCATTTTTGATACTACAAAATAACATTGATGGCTATTGACCTGATACTCACTAAAGAAACATTTTATGCTCACTAGGTTAGGAAGAAGCTCCTCTACACCTTAACAATTTTCTCTTTTTACAATGGTTAGCATTTCAAGATTATCACTGGGTTTTGCCTTATACATAAAGTGGATAATAGGAAAAGATGGAGAACCGGAATCAAAAGAAAATGAAGTACAATCAACTTTCAATAATTTGAGGAATAATTATTTAGTTTGTAGATTGTTCTGATCCCTTTTCTTCCTCTAAGGCCAAGAGGTCTAATTTAAAAAACTTTTGTTAATATTTTAAAATCACTAACAACAGGGAACAACAATGAGTTTAGGAAAAAGGAAGATGTTATAGCAACCCTGATAGAGAAAGTGAAGAATTAATTTCCTTGATAAGAATGAGAGAGGAGAGTATAAAAAGTTGGATTGAAGCTTAGTATCACTTAACAAACTAAAAACATGACAAATGGTCTTACTACTTCCTTGCAAACAGAAGGAAAAAATGAAATCAGTGTCAGATTTTATATTTTTGGACTGAAAGATCATTGCAGATGGTAAAGCAGTAATGAATTTAAAGATACCTGCTTCTTAGAAGGAAAGCTATAGCCAATCTAGACAGCAAACTAAAAGCAGACATCACCTTGCTGACAATGGTCTACATCAGTGATGGTGAACCTTTTAGAACCTGGGTGCCATGACCAGCCCATCCTGACTGAATGCTACATGTGCCCCACCCCCTCTTACCTCACACTAGGGAAAAAGCTCTCTCATTTGGGCTGCTGGGTAGTGAAGTGAAGAATCTCCTCAGTACTCCTAAGAGAGGGGGAGGAGCATGGTGCAAGCACTCCATTCCCCTTCAGTTCTGCCGCTTGTGCGCTGCCCACCTTCCCCTCTGTGTGCTCCCATTGGGCCGCTGGGAAGAGGGGCAGGAGATGTGAAAAAATGTCACCAGGTATATGGAAAGGGGGAGGGGTGCAACTCTGCCCGAGTCCCTCTGTCTTTCTAGTAATGGACTCTGGTAGGCAACAGCACAGGTGCCCATAGAGAATGCTTTGTGTGCCCTCTTTGGCACATGTGCCATAGATTCACCATCACAGATCTATATAATCAAAGATATAGTTTTTCTAGTAGTGATGTATAGCTGTGAGAATTGGAATATAAGGAAAAGCAGAGTGCTACAGAATTGACACTTCTGAATCATGGTATTGGAGAAGACTTTTGAGAGTCCCTTAGACAGCAATACTTAAAGACAGCAAGACATCAGCCAGTACTTAAAGAATTTAATTCAGACTAATCATTGGAAGGATGAATACTGAAGTTGAAGTTTAAATACTTTGGCCACATGATGAAAAGACAACACTCACTAGAAAAGACCCTGAGGTTGGAAAAGCTTGAAAGCAAAACGAGAAGATAATAGAGGATAGGAGGGATAGTGACCTGGAGGCAAGGGACATCAGGTTAGACAGACGTCAGGATATAGTGGAGAACAGAAAGGCCTAGCATGCTATATGGTCCTTAGAGTCACAAAGCCGGACAAAAATGAACAACTAAATTTCCTAATAAATTTTATAATTTTCTAGTGAGACTCTCATTCATTAAATATTCAAGTGACCCCAATTCATTAGAACAAGTTTGATAGATATCTTTGTAGTTAATTAGCCTATTTAATCCTCTTCTGATCAGAAATTTGCTCCTTTAAAAAAAATTCCAGGGCATCATATGATTTCAGGCAGTTAGTATATGGGTACATATGCTATAAAGAATCTCAACATGAATAATCTAGATGTGGACATTTTAAACCATATGACCATTGTTAAGCTTAAGAATGTGATGAAATTAAAAAGTTCATCCTAATATGTATGAAAAGCTATTAAAATTCAAAGTCTGAACAACAGCCTTAGGTGTGAATAAGCCTTAGCTATTTAATTTCCTCAGATGTCAGCAAATTTTGGTATCTTCTAAAGTCTAAGCTGTCTAACTATGTGTTAAGTCAATTTTGAAAAAGATGAGGCTGGGTAGCAAAGCAAGGTTTTAAAGATGTATTTCATCATACCCACAGATAATCAGATGGTGAGCCAATAGTAAAGAGATGATTGGAGATATTATTAGGTAAGGATGACTAGGATAAAAAGATTAAAAAAGACTGAAGATATGAAGTAATTGTAGTAATTGACTTAGTTTTAATTAACTACTTGCCTCTTTTTAACAAGAGATTATTTTGTCTTCTCCCAACACATAAGATACTGTATTTTCCCAATTAGCTATTTTTGTGCACTTGCATATACTGGCAAAAAAAGATTTATCAGATATCATAGACCAACAAAATCTGTTTTTACAACAAAGAGGATTTCAGGGGAGAAAGGACACATGCAAGTAGCCTGAGCTAATGGAAAGAATGCTGTAAGTGCAATAAGACAAAGTCAGATACTGCCTTTGATGATTGAATAAGGCAAGTTCCTTCCCCTCTCTGAGACTTGGTTTTTCATCTGTAAAGCTACAATAAAGATTGCTGTGAAGATCAAATGCAACAGTCAGTCAACTACTATTTATTAAGCTTATTATTATGTGATATATACATGCCAGATATGTTTATGATGACAAATTTCTCTTAAATAAAACAAATGTTTTCATATATTGTGATATTTATCAGAAAAAGTTAAAGAAACTTGCATAGAGAAAACAGAAGATATTTCAAATGAAACCATGTGAAGCAGACCATTCTCACCCATGCCATAGTTAGAAATAAAGAGTAAAGAATATATGGCTAGTGGGAGTGCCTCTGTCTTTCTTGATCCCAAAATCCATCCATCCTTCCATCCTTCCATCCTTCCATCCTTCCTTCCTTCCTTTCCTCTTTCCTCTTACTTTCTGTCTTAGAATCAATACTGTGTATTGGTTCTAAGGCGAAAGAATAAGAAGGGTTAGACAATGGGAGTTAAGTGATTTGCCTAGTCAGACAGCTAGGAAATATCTGAGGCTAGATTTGAACCCTGGACCTCTATTCTCTAGGCCTGGCTCTCAATCCACTGAGCCACCCAGCTGCCCCGTCAAAAACTGTTTCTTAATTGGACAAGGATTAGTAATTTATACAAAAGCCCAAGTTCAAATATAACTCAGATACTTAACTGGCAAGTCACTTAACCGCTATCAGCCTTGTTTCTTCATCTGTAAAAAGGTGACTAAATTGCATCTACCTCATAGGGTTTTGTTTTTTTTTTTAAACCCTTACCTTCCTCTTGGAGTCAATACTGTGTATTGGCTCCAAGGCAGAAGAGTGGTAAGGGCTAGGCAATGGGGGTCAAGTGACTTGCCCAGGGTCACACAGCTAGGAAGTGGCTGAGGCCAGATTTGAACCTAGGACCTCCCGTCTCTAGGCCTGGCTCTTAATCCACTGAGCTACCCAGCTGCTCCCCTCATAGGGTTTTTTGAGGTTCCAATGATCCACATGTACCTTGGTCTGCAAACCTTAAAGCACTATATAAGTACTATTTTTTAAAAGCAATAAACAGGTGTTAATTACCTATAATGTACCTAGTACTGGTAAGTATAAAGCATGTTTTTAAAGAGTTTCACGAAAGATGAGGAATACGAACCAAGTCTTAAAGAATAGGTAGGATTTGTTCATAGAGCAGGAAAGAGGCAGGGCATTTTAGTCTAGAGAAAGGCCAAAAAATATAAGCTCCTTAATGGAAGGAATACATTTGTCTTTGTATTCCCTTGCATACAACATGTGTTTAATAAATGCTTACTGAAATTAACTTTTTAAAAAGGCATGGAATAAGCAAGAGAACAGAGGAATTGACTGAAGTGGAAGGTGAATGTGGGGAATTCATGGGTTTGAGCTGAACTTTGTAACTTCCCCAGCAAGGTACTGAATAAGTATTTCTAAATATTTCTAAATCATGAATATGGGTCACAATATATTCATTATGATCATTCCTACAATCTCTTCTTTAAAAAAAAAAAAACAAAAACCCTTACCTTTTGTGTTGATTCCAAGGCAAAAGAGTGGTAAGGGCTAGGCAATGGGGGTCAAGTGACTTGCCCAGGGTCACACAGCTGGGAAGTGCCTGAGGCCAGATTTGAAAATAGGACTTCCATCTCTAGGCCTGACTCTCAATCCACTGAGCTATGCAGCTGACCCCTCTTTTAAAATTTATTTTTTTTTCCTACAATCTCTTCTACATTACTTAAGGTGCTACTTTTTATGGCTTGTTATCCATAAGTATATTGCTCATTCATTATAGATTATTAAAAAAAAACATAGTTCAGACTTACCATCTTTGTTTAGTCGCTGCTTTCTTTGCCTATAGAGGAGAAGTTTGTTGTGGACATATGGCAAAAGAAACTTGACACACCAACTCTCCACACCAAGTTTATTTTCAACCAAGACTATTGGACTCCGGTTGTACCGAGCTTCAGGACAGGGAATTAGTCCTATTTCATCTCTTAACACAAAAATATATGAAAGTTAAGAATAAGCTATAGTTTTATAATAAAAGTTTTTTAAATCCACAAATACAAAGTATAGAAACAATTTCCCATCAAAAATAGTTGATATAATAGACTATTAATAATATAAATGCTGATATATGCTGTAAATATTATTTAAAGCTATACATTAATGATATAAAAGTTCACCACATAATAGCTTAATATAATGGCTGATATAAAAGATATAACAATAGTTTCCAAACCATTTTCCTTCTAATCATACCAATTGAGATTATTTTGGCTATTTTTAAAGTATTTGTCATGAACTTTACAAACATAATAAGCAGAAAAAAAGACTTATAGGAAAACTATCTTAATTATGTAATGAGGAATACTAAATTCCTCCTATTTTTTCCTCATTTCTCCCTTAGTGAATTCTTTATTTCTTTCTTTTAATTCCCCTCATTAAAACTAAACAAAGCCACCTCAGGCTTTGTATTTGTCTTAAATCCCTCAATGACACCTAAGACAGTAAGATTCTAAATGGAGACGTATCTCTTCTCCAATTAGAAGTATCAGTGTGTATCATTTGTCCAATTAGTCAAATGTATTTAATTTCCTAGATTACTCATCTGTTCATATTTCAAAATATACCCAACTCTATTCTTTACATCAGGAAAGCTTTAAAGTCTTTAGTCCTAAATTTGCCCCTATAAGGTTATATTAGTTTTCTGGGAAAGGGGAAATTATTCTTGATTTTAAGTCTTATCTTTTGTTCACATTCTAAGATTTTCTCTCCTTTAAAGTATTTGCATCACAGTATTTTGCAATTCTGATTGTACTTCCTTGGTATGCAAGTTCTTTCTCTTTTTGCTCCCTTAGATCATTTTTTTTTCTTTGACTTGGAAGCTATAGATTTTAGCTGTAGCATTCTTGGCTGTTTTCAATTGAGAACTTTTTTTTCTATTCCTTCTAGTAACAGTTTTTCTTTATGTCTTGAAATATTTGGTAAGCAGAATTTTTGTTTTGGATGTTTTCTGATATTTGATCTGATAATTCTCAAACTATCTTGTAAATTGCTTTCCAGATCAATTTCATTCTTTCTTGATAGTAATTCACACATTCTATTTTTTTGGTCTTTTGACTTCTCTGATATTTATTGTTGTCTCATGGAATTACTGAATTGTATTTGCTCTAAGACTTTTCCCCCAACAAATCAACTTCTATCAGGCCTTCCACTTTCTTTTCTAAGATATCCTCCTTCCTATTTTTCCCTCAGGAATCTAATTACATTTTGTTAATGTCTTATTTCATTTCTTGGCACCACTTCTAGTTTTTGTGACAAGTTATTCTTTCCTCTGAAGCTCTACTTTTACATGCTACAAAATTACTTTCTATTTCTATGTTTACCTCTTGGGCTTTTCTTAACCTATAGTATTTGGATTTTCTTCTATTTATTCATTATTTCTAGCTTTAAATGCTGGGCTGG
Source organism: Monodelphis domestica (assembly GCF_027887165.1). NCBI lineage: Eukaryota > Metazoa > Chordata > Mammalia > Didelphimorphia > Didelphidae > Monodelphis > Monodelphis domestica. The sequence goes on from NC_077233.1 coordinate 196,751,799, forward strand.
GATTTTGTGCCAGGGTCATTTTACATTCCCACCCCCACTTCTATTCTTGAACTTTAAAAAATATATTTAAAATATTTTTCCATGGTTACATGATTCATGTTCTTTCCTTCCCCTTTTCCAGAGCTGACAAGCAGTTCCACTGGGTTATACATGTATCATTTTTCAAAACCTATTTCCATATTATTAATATTTACAATAGAGTGATATTTTAGGGCCAAATCTCCAATCATGTACCCATCAAATCATGTGATCAATCATATGTTCTTCTGTGTTTCTAACTCCCAGAGTTCTTTCTCTGAATGTGGACAGTGTTCTTTCTCATAAGTCCCTTGGGATTGTCCATTACATTTGATTATGCCACAATGTATCAGTCTCTGTGTAAAGGTTCTCCTGGTTCTGCTTCTTTCATTATGCATCAATTCCTGGATGTCTTTCCAGTTCACATGGAATTCCTCCAGTTCATTTTTCCTTTCAGCACAATAATATTCCGTCACCATCAGATACCACAATTTGTTTAGCCACTCCCCAATCGATGGGCACCCCCTCATTTTCCAATTTTTTGTCATTATAAAAAGCACAGCTATAAATATTTTTGTACAAGTATTTTTCCTTATTATCTGTTTGGGGTACAAACCCAGCAGATATGGCTGGATCAAAGGGCAGGCATTGTTTTAAAGCCCTTTGGACATATTTCCAAATTGCCTTCCAGAATGGGTGGATCAGTTCACAACTCCACAAACAACACATTAGTTACTCTTGCACTTTTGGATGGGTTATGAAGGTCTTATTTGGACCTGTCCCCTCTAGAGTATGGATGTCAGTGAAACTGTTATTCACATGTGTGTGGCATGCCACAATTCTTGGCTTATTCCTTTGTTCCCTAGTGGCCCAATACAACTGAGGTGCTGGCCTCAATTCATCTGTCTCTTTCCCCTTATACAATGCATAACTGGGATTCATTTTCTCTCCTACTGTGGCCCTGAAAGGCCCCCTTTACTAGAATTTGTGCTGGATGATATTTTACAAGGAAGTGTTCCCATCAATACCCTGCCCCCAAAACCTCAATGTCTCTAGGTTTTGCCTGTTTTCTTGTACAGATGGAAACAGTTACTGATGTTTTGATTTGGTCTTCTTAATCACTGCTTGATCTGACACCCTTTAGATATTTTCTTGAGTTAATCTGGATTCCTCTAGGATCTTTTTTACATCACCATCTTAACTAGTATTCTCTCTAACTGAGCTGTAAATTATATAATAAACCTATACATTTTCTACATGGGGAAACATACAAATATCTTATAGAACATTTGACTTGTAAAGTTAACTAATGATTATAAAAATGGTATCTGACCTAAAGATATATATGTATATATACATGTATGTCTTATGACAAATGGAAATTTAATCTTATTGAGTGCATTAAAGAGTAAGAAAAGGGGTTGCTTACTGACTCCCTTTATCTAAGAATGTGGTCTTCCTATTAGTAATCCTTTCCCCCTCAAATATATACTAAAAAAAATCATTGTGAAGAATTTTGTAAAAAAAAAAGGCAGGAAAGAAAATAAAAATTGAAGAAACATAATCATAAACAAAGATATTGCAGGTTCCAACTTTGCCTTTCTTTTAGGCCACCTATTATTGGCTATTTTGGGGAGGGGGTGTAATTTAACTATGCAAAGTTCTACCGTATTATTGTTTTCTGGTTAAATAAGTGAACAGACCAAATACAATTACATATTTAAATATTTAAATATAATTGTTTAAATCTTGGAACAAGATCATCTGCCCATGCTTTGCTTTTTTTTTTTTTTTGTAAACTGCTCTTATAGCCAGGCATGGTGGTATCTTCATAATTCCTGTCCCCAAGATTGGCAATTCTTTTGAGTCTAGAGGTTCTGAGCTGCAGTGGCCTAGGATAATTAGGTGTACAAACCTAATTATCAGTAATAGAGCATTACTGTGGGGGTTAGGGTTGAGGGAAGAGGACTGAGTTTTCTAAAGAGTATACTGAAATTGTTGAGTCATTTTCAGTCCTATCAGACTCATCATGATCCCAGATACTTAAGAATGGTCTTCTAGTAAATTGAGTTCTAGGGAGCTATTTGAGGCTTAAGGCACTTTCCTAGTGTCAAAAAACTAACAAGTTCTTCCAAGTTTAGTACTCTCCCCATGATGATATTCTATCTCTTCTAACCCAATCATTATTAATAGTAATATGCCTAATATTTTATGTAGAGTTTTAAGGATTCTAAAGCATTCTACTCAAATTCCAGATCCTAAACATATTACTTGACTGGGCCACTCTGGGATCTAGTTTCCTCAAATGTAAAAGAAAACAGTGAATCTAAAATATTAATTCACAGAGTTTTTATAAGGATGAAACAAGATAAATCATGTGAATTATTACTCTGCAAACCATTTATTATCATATCATCTGACACTTCCAGAAACCCTCAAAGGATTGTGTCCTCATATTCATAAGATCACAGATTTAGAACTATAAGACATCTTAGACCTCATAAGGCTTTCATCTTACTATATACATGAAGGAGAAAAAAGATGTTCAGAAAGATAGTGAGATGCCCAGAATCTTAGAATTATTTGCTGGCTGGCAATGGTAGGCCTAGAACACTGGATTTTACCTCTAGAATAATGCTCTTTCCACTATAGTAATTATTGTTGGCATAAAGAGAACTCCACAAAGGTACCAGGTTTATTCCAAGGTTCTGACTATTTAAATTATGTTATTTTAGAACTGTAAAGGATCTTAAGAGATTGGCTAGTCTAATTCCTTCATTTTCTAGATGAAGAAACTGAGGATCAGGAAAGAGAAGTAACTTACTATGGTCAACATGTAACAAAGTCTAGTTTTTAACCAGGTCTGGTGACTTCCATTGGCTCTTTTAGCCAACACCAAAATGACACAAGTTAGGATTTTCTCCTTTCTGGTTCTGATCCTCCAAAAGGCATAGTAATAAACCTTTTTTTTTTAATGTTACCCATAAAGTCTACTGAAAAAATTCTGCTAATGCAGAATTAAGTTGGTCATCTACATAAAATATCTGGTAGTATTATCTTTCCAATCTGAACCAGTTATCTATCCTCAAGAGCTTATACTTTGTTCTCATGTTGTTTAGATGGCTGTTTAAAAAATTAAAAAAAGACTACATAAGTGTTTTCTGACTATCCAGAAATGTAATTCACATTCCTAGAGATTCCACATATCTAAAATGTAATGTCCTAATGATGTGAAACAAGACATGAAACTATTACAGCACTTCAGGCATAATGTAAACCTGTTCAGTTTTAGATGAACAATTTTTGAACAAAAATGAACAGTTTTTCTAATTAGGTCTTTCCCAGTCCCTCCCCTCACCCAGTATGATGCAATTAATTATATTTTTAAAAAACCCATCATTCTTACTTGCTGGTAACTATATTCAAAGATTTTCAATGACTTTTCATTAAGGACAAAACAGTCATAATACTTAATCTAGCATCCAAGGCTCTCTATGAACTAGCCCGAAATTGAGCTTTACAATCATATTTGGCACTACAGTTTCAACAAAAGTCCAGATTCTAGGAAAACTAGTCTATTCACTGTCCCATAAAGATCATTCAGATAATCAAGTACTTTTCCACAATTACTATGTGCCAGACACTATGCTAATAAGCACTGGGATACACATAAAAATGAAATAGTCCTCAAGAAGTTTATATGCTGGGGGCAGCTAGGTGGCTCAGTGAATTGAGTCAGGACCAGAGATGGGACGTCCTGGGTTCAAATCTGGCTTCAAATACTTCCTAGCTGTATGATCCTGGGCAAGTCACTTAACCCCCACTGTTTAGCCCTTACCACTCTCCCTTGAAACCAATACACAGTATTGATTCTAAGACAGAAGGCAAGGGTTAAAAAAAAACAAAAAACAAGAACAACTTACATGCTAATGAGGGAGAAAACATACAGATAACTAGGTAAATACAAACTAATAAATGATGCATGTTAGATGAGACTTAATGATGAAAAGAAAGGCCCTTGTAATTGAATGGAACTGAAACAGTCTCCTGCAAAAGGTGGTATTAAGCTAAATCCTGATAGAAGCCACAGACACTCAGAGGCACAGAACAGGAGCAAGAACATTCCAGATGTGGGAGACTGCCAGTGCAAAAACACAGAGATGGAGCCACAAGTGTCATGAATAAGAACAGCAAATAGCTTATGGTTAGATTGTAGAAAATGTGGTTAAGCTGGTGTCAAGTTCTAAAGAGTTTCCATTGCCAAATGAAAGGACTTGTATTTAATCCTAGAGCTAAGAATGAACTACTAGAATTTATTTAGTAGGAAGTGACATGATCAGACTTGTATTTTAGGAATATCAATTTGACAGCAATGTGGATGATAGCAGGGAGACCAATTAGAAGATCATTTCAATTGGCTAGTCAAGAACTGATAAAGGCTTGAATAGGGGGGTTGTTATGTGAGCAGAGAAGGTGACAGATACAGAGTTATTATGGAGATACAATCAATAAGACTTGGCAACTTTAAATTAGATATGCATTGTGAAAGGGAGATAAGAGAATAGAGAATGTTTGAAGATTTGAACCTAGTTATTAGTAAACTAGCATTTATTAATCACTCTGGATCAGGTACAATGCTAAAGTGTGGGTGTATTAAGAAGGGCAAAACAATGACCCCTGCCCTCAAGGAGTTCACATTCTCAAGGGAGAAACACAGAAATGAGAGAAACAAGAACCTAAAGGAGTTCCCTTGAATTTCCTCTTTCATAATTGGAAAATAACTGCTGTACAAATTGGGGTATACACATATAGTGTAATATTATTTGCCCATAAAAAATGTTGATATTATTTCAGAGACTCCTTAACTAATGCAGAGTAAAGAGAACAGAATTAGGAGACCAATTTCTAGAAGACAAAAAATTCCGAAAAGACAATCACAATCAAAAGTCACAATCAATCCAATGAGCAACCATGTTTCCAGAAGACAGATGCTGAAGCATGTTACCCATCTTCTGGCAGAAGTAACAGGCACACAGTGGATAGAGACATACATTTTGGGGCATGGCCACATATAGATATGTTTTCCCTGACTATGCTTATTTGTTTCAAGGGTCTTTTCCCTGTTCTTTCTTTCTCTTGGTTTTTTTTTCCCCCATTGGGGTAGGGGAAGGTTAGTAATAGTGATGCAAAAAAGTTGAGCCACTAAATCATTTTTTAAAAATGCATGGAATGGAGGGAAACACAGATACAAGGATGGTTTTGAAAAAAAAAACTGGAATTTTTATATATACATATATAGATGTGTATGTATATATACACATGTGTGTACACATCAAGTAGTAGTAAGTGGAAATTTTGGGGTTTAAGTTTAGGATTTTTTAAAAAGAGAAAACTGGAGAAAGGTAGAAAGGAGTCAGGTTGTGAGCTGTTTTAAATGTCAAACTGCCAAGATTTTATATTTAATTGGAATTAACTAATTATATGGGTGATATGGTCAGACCTGAAAAGCAATTTGTTAGCTGAGTGGAGGATGGTCTAATTTAGGAAAAGACAGACATGAAGGGATGAGGACCTGTATCAGATGAGAATTAAAAGGATCTTCTTAAAGTGTAGGTGTAACATGTCAACCCCCTATTTGATAAACTCTAGTTTCTCCCTACAACTTCCACAATGATATAACATCTTCTGTTTGGTTTTTAAAGTCCCTTATAACCTGACCCACTCCTACCTTTCCAATCTTTTTATAACTTAATCTATGATCCAGTGACATTGGCCTTGTTCTTCCTCAGACAAACTGCTCAAGACTCCAAGCATTTTCACTGTCTGCCCCTCAAGCCACTCCCTCCTCACCTCTGCCTCCTAGCTTCCCTGACCAACTTTAGATGTCAGCTAAAATGCCATCTTTTTCAAGAATCTCCTAATCCCCTTAATGTTAATGCCTTCTCTCTATCCACAAAGAACATACAAAGAAATATAAAATATGGGCCTTTCCCTCATAGAATTTATAATCTAGTTTGTTGTTTAGTCATGCCTGATTCTTTCTGACTGGACATAGGACACTAATGCTTTTCCTGAGATTTTCCTGGCAAAAATACTGGAGTAGTTTGATAGTTCTTTTTCTAGTGGATTAAAGCAAACAAAGAATCCCATATTCATCTTTCTTGTACAGAGGTGTTTGCATGTTTCCTCTCCCTTATGAGCTCTTTGAGGGAACAAACTGTTTTGGTCCAGCATTCCAGTGCTTAGCATAAGAGCACATATTAAGTGCCTAACAAATGAACTTGAGAAGTTAAGGAGTTGAGGAACACAGGATGTTCCACAAGGAACATGGTGGAGGATGGTAGTGCTCCCCTTAATAGTAATAGGGAAGTTCAACAGTAAGAAAGTTTGGGAATGATGATGAGTTCTATTTTGAACACGTTGAAGTGAAATAATTTTTGACCTGTAGAATACTCTTAACAATAATCCATACTAAACATCATCATTTTATAGATAAGGAAACTTCAGCCCCAAAACAGTAATATATAATTTACTTAGCACTCAAAACTTTGATTCATGAAAGAATCCTGGGGATTAGATTCTGGTAAGACTCCCTCTTTCCTTATTTTGTCAAATAATTTGTATAGTACTGGGAATAGTTGTTCTTTAAATGTTTGATAGAATTCACTTGCGAATCCATATGACCCTGGGGATTTTTTCTTGGGAAGTTCCTGGATGGCTATTCAATTTCTTTTTCTGAAATGGATTATTTAAGCATTCTATTTCCTCTTTTGTTAATCTAGGCAATTTATATTTTTGTAAATATTCACCCACTTCACCTAGATTGTCATATTTATTACCATGTAATTGGGCAAAATAGTTCTTAATAATTACCTTAATATCCTCTTCATTAGAGATGAGATCACCCTTTTCATCTTTGATATTGTTAATATGATTATGGGAATAAGAGTCTAAGGCATTATTAGACCTATTTTCCATCAGAAACTGTAGTTCAAAATGATTATATAATTTACCTAAGGTCACACCATGACTTGTCATAAATAGGATCTTAATCTGCCTTCAAGTCCAATATCCTCTCTCCACTACACAAGAGTACAGGAGAAAGTCTAGAACAGAAATGAGGTCTCCCAAATCTTAGAGACTTGCCCAAGAGATGCCTTACACCCTCCTCCACCACTGAACCTTTACTCAGTCTCTACTTACCCAAATCACTTCTATTCTGTAAGGTCCAGTTTCAGTCTATTTCCACAAGCCTGCCCTAACCATTCCTAAATGTCTCATAATACTCATCATCTATGCCAATCATATCTTATGTTGTTAGTGTGCCTTTTTTATCTCACTAGCTAGATTATAGCTACAGCTTGTTGGCTAAGGGTCTGATAGAATTGGGCCTGGAGTCAGAAAGAGTTCAAATGTGGCCTCAGACACTTAATACCCGTGTGACCCTGGGCAAGTCACTTAACCTGTATTTGCTTTAATCCATTAGAAAAAGAAATATTAAACCACTCCAGGACCTTGGCAAGAAAATCCCAAGGACAGCATTAGTGTGCTATGGCCCACAGAGTTTGGAGGAGTCAGCCATGAATAAACAACAAAATGGATCATAAATTCTTTGAGGGAAAGGCTCATATTTTACATTTCTTTGTATATCCCATTCTGGCCTAGCATGCTCTAAACATAAGTGATTTAAAGAATTTATTTTTTTTTAAATGGGAGATAATCCCCTTGATATGAGTAACTGTGATCCAATTTTGTTCACTGCCATTTCCTGTTTACTTAACAGTAACTGACAATGCTTTTCAACAGGGTCAAGTTTTGACTTATTTTCAAATAAAAAGGATGGGTTTCTCTGAAAAATCATTCTTTATAGCGAGATCTACTATTTGATGAAGCATTGGACATGGAAAATTAACAAATGATTTGTCAGAGAAAGAATGTTTAAACAACATAAAAAGCACACTTAATGGTGGGATAGAATTCCACTAATGAAAACTGACAGCTTTCTGGGCATAGGAAAATTACAAAAACAAAAGATAAAGGCTGGAAATTTTTTTTTGTAACAAAAATCCCAAAGACATGGCTTTCATGGAAAGCATTCCCTTTTTATTTATAAATTTAAAGTAGTTTATTTGAAATAAGGGAGCATAGAAGTTCTGTTTGAATTAATGAAAAGCTGAAATTTACAGTTTTTAGTGCTAGAGAGAATAAAAATATATTATTTCAAGTTTAACTTTTATTATCATAAAGTCAAAAGAATCAAGTCACAATAGGCCTAAATAATGCTATTACTTAATAATGCAAACATGTTAACACTTATTTTAAAACACATCCTCTATTTTCCTTATGCTACTGATGCTAATTTTTCACTAAGACTGAGTTAATATGGTTCAAAGTAATGAAACTTTATAATTAAAAACTTTCCTAAGAGAGGTATACTAAGACTACTGACTTGTGGCTATTGCAAAAAATCCAGAATTCCCCTACCAAGCAATTCACCTAAATCAACCTCAAAAACTCTGCAAAAGAATTTAGAGCAACCCGAAGAGTGTACTAACATGACTTACTTGCTTTTACTTCCTTCGATTTCTTCAAAGAAAATATACCATGTCATCAAAACGTGACCTCTTATATTCAGTTATTTCTGAAAATGTCTATTTCTAATGAAGCTCCCAATTTTAGTATTCAGTAATTGCTATGGTTACTCATAGACATTGTGACTAATTCTAAAAAGTCAAAGGCAGCTGGGATGGTGGGGCAAAAAGTAGAGAAAGAGAACACTTCGTCTGGATCTCTTTGTACTTATTATTATACTATCTGTATAAATATCCTAAACCCTAAAAAAACCTATGAAGTTGAGAGCAGGCAGAATTTGTGTCATTAAAAAAAATAGATTGCTAATGTCCATCTTTATTCATCATCCTGGGGTCACTACCCTCCTGACACTGTGTGGATACTAATGGAGCACAGTTAGAATGGTGTAGTCAAATGAAAGGGCACTTTTTGGAAGGGCTTTTGGAAGATGAGAATGTAGGTTTAAATCTTGCCTCCAACTTTAGAAAAGGCTCTAGTACTTCAATTCCTCATCTATAAAATCCTGTGGACTAGATGATCTTTGAAGTTTGTTCTGGGCTATATTCCCATTTTGCCATGATCTAAATAGATCAGTCCACATTTTGTCCAAAAAAGGGAAAGCAGAGATAAATCTTCTTTGCTGTGCCCAGCTTAAGTAGGTAATGAGGCTGGAATAAAAATAAATAAGAGTCTCCCATGGTTCGAGTGATTATTATGACACAGATGCAGTAGTGTTAAAAGTTTGATTTATGGCTATCTTCCTATTGTACCTAATAGGTTCAGCAGGTACTTAAGGTTATGAGCACCTATACCCCGTATGAGCACCTATACCCCGTCCAAAAAAATCTGTCTTTAAGAAGTGCCCAAACCATTCTTATATGATTTACTCCACATTCTTCTCTTGACCAAATTAAAGTAACATGGAAAAACAAAAATATAGAACCTTCATTAATTTTCAGGTCAGGGATGTTTTTAAAAATCTCCAATCTTTATTATTGTCCACACAAGCGTCAAAAATTTTTAAAGTTGTTTGTTTTTTCAAAAAGCAATACCTCCATACGAAGGACAAGCAATAAGACAATGAACAGAGTAGGTCTCCCACTAAGGATCCTGGATTCAAGTGGAATTATAATAGCATGATTGCCAAAAGTGACTTAACTTCTCAGTGCTCCAGGCAATTCTAGACTAGGCTGCAGAGCAGATGCAGATCTGTAATTGGTAGGGGAGTTTCTCCATAGTTAGTTGGTCTAGTCTAAAAAAAAAAATCACCCAATATATAAATATTCTTTTTATAAGTGTACCTACATATTATAAATGAACCCTTTTTGTGAATTTGAAAAGTAGCTTAACATAGTAGAAAAGAACAAATCAGCCAAGGCAACTAAGTAACTCAGTGGACAGAGTCAGATCTAGAGACAGAAGGTCCTGGGTTCAAATTTGACCTCAGACACTTCCTAGCTGTATGCCCCTGGGCAAGTCACTTAACCCCCATTACTCTATAGGTACAAGTAATGCCTAGCAATTCTCACTCTTGGAACTGATATGATTCTAAGACAGAAGGAAAGGGTTAAAAATGAAAACAAACAAACAAGGTTAAAAACTGAAAAACCTGGGTTGGAAGGACCCAGCAGCTGTGACCTTGGGCTGGCTGGTCACTTGACCTCTCTAAGTCTCGGTTTCTTCATCTCTAAAATGAGTAAGAAGGTAGTGAGATGTAGTGGATGGAGCAATGGCTCTGGAGTTGGGAGGACCAGGGTTCAAATGGCATCTGAGATAAGCTTACTACACCTACGTGTCCTTGACCAAATCCCTTGACTTCCAAGTTCAGTTTCCCCAATTGTCAAAGGAAGGAGTTGGCCCAGATAGCCGTGGAGGTCTTTGGCACCTCTAGATCTATCCCTCCGGGTCTGACCTCAGAGTTTAGAGGTGAGCCCTAAGACAAAGTGCGAAAGGAATGTCACTTGGGAAGGGGGGAGAAACAGAAAAACAAAGATAAGAACAATTATTAAGAAACCTCTTAAGTTTCATTTTAAAAATTCTTTTGGGAGGACAGAAAAGCACAACCAAAAAGTGAGGTTAAACCTCTTGACCCTTAATTGACATAGGGCAGAAGAATTGGGGGAGGAAGAGAAAGAAGGAAGAATGAAGATATAAGAGGAGGGTAAGAGGGAAAAAGAGGAGGAGCAGAGGAAGGAAAAGAAGAGGAGATGGAGGGAGAGAGGGAAAGAATGGGAAGGAGGAAGGTAAAGGAGTAGGAAGATGCAGTTTTCCGTACTCTGGGGCAGGTGGCTGTAGCCAGCAGTTCTCTGCTCGGATTAGGACTCCGAGGCCGGGGGCAGGCGCTAAGCGCCAGGTGGCTCGAGACCATCCTCCGAGCGATGGGGGAGAAAAAAGAGTGACAATCATCCATCCGTCCCCTCCCCCGAGTCGGAGCTTGGACCCAAACTCGAGACTCGGTTCCCAGCCCCTCGGGCCCCCGCCGAACTCACATGTGCGGATTCCTCTTGAAGGCGTTGTTGATGTCCTTCACCACCCGCTGCACCAGGACCGCCACCTCCTCTGTCGACTCTGCCATTTTTTTTTAATATTAAAAAATTAGTTTTTCGGGCGGGGAAAGGGTACAGAGGTAGCGGCCGAAAGTAAGCCAAGCGGCAGATTCGTAGAGGATCGACGTACTCCTGGGCGGCTAAGGTAGAGTGTCCGTGCTGGAGTGTGTATGTATGTATATGTGTGTGTATGTATGAGTGCGTGCGTGCGTGCGCGCCCGCGTCTTTCTCCGCTGTGCCTCTAAGGAGAATAGGAGCACTTCCGGGTCAACCCGCGGGGAAAGGAGGGGGAGGTGTTAGAGCGTTGAAAAATGTGGAGCTCCGTCTCCTCCACCCCCCTCCCATTCCCCGCTTCACGTGCGCCTCTGCGCGCGAGGCCGACCCGACGCCGGGGCGTCCCCGGAGCGAGGCGCCCGTTAAAGGGATAGGAGACGCTGAATATTTCCTGTGCTTGTATCCCTCTGAGAGGCGATAATGGGAACGAAGTTACGGGCTTCCTCTCAGAGCTTTGTCCCGTGCTTCCTTCCTTGCTCCCCTCAACTTCTGCATCCTCCAGCCTCCCAGGTTCTTATTTGAGTCCGGTTGTGAGCGTGCAGGTGTTCTCTCTTGTGAGATTTACAAAGCACTTTTACCTTTTTACCTAGAGACCTAGAGCTCATATTTAGGTTTTGAAACTCGGGCTGAAGAAACCCAGCAGTTTTGCAAGGTTAGGGTTAGACAACTTTTTGTTCCCTTGAGCCTTCCCATTGCTAATTGTTCATTGAATATAAGCTCCTTGAGGGCAGGGATTTATATACATCCATATATATATATACATATACATATACATATATATATATATATATATATATATATATATTATGCGCCCGACACATTAGTAAATCATTGGTTAGAATGGACACCCTTGTTTTATGAAACTACAAATTTATCCGTCTCAGGGAAACTTGCCTTCAAGAAATGCCCAGACTGACCCCTGAACAATAAGCCATCAAGCACCCACTGAGCACCTTGGATAGGAGTGGTAGTAGTCAAGTCTTAAATATTCTTTGGTTTTCTTAGTTTTTTCTTACTGTATTTAGGCCTTTCACAGGTATCCTAGCCTCAGGCTACAACCTCTTTCCAAGTTCTCTACTGGTAGCCAGTCAGCTATCCTTCAATTTCATATTTATACCTTAAGGTATAAAGATAGCCAAGTTCTTTGGTTCACCAGAAATTCCCATTCTTGGTGTATTTTCCCCAAAAACATTGTTCTCAGTCTCAGAACTGGATGGTTGACTCTGTGTAGTGGCCATAAAGCCATTGTCTCCTGTGTTGTTGTTGTTTGTTTGTTTTTTTTCCCCTTTGACAGAACTCTGGCCCAGAAGTCAAAAAGACCCAGATTGAAATATAGCCTCAGACCCCTAAAAGTTGTATGACCCTGGGCAAGTTTAGCATGTCTACCTCAGACATTTTTTTTTAAACCCTTACCTTCTGTTTTAGAATCAATATCAGTTCTAAAGCAGAATTGTGTTAAGGGCTAGGCATTGGGGGTTAATGACTTGTCCAGGAGTCACACAGCTAGGAAGTGTCTGAGTTCAAATTTGAACCTAGGATCTCCTATCTCTAGGCTTAACTCTCTATCCACTGAGCCACTTAGCAGTTACTCCTCAGTTTTCTTTTCAGTAAGGAGTTGCCAGAGTTGTGAATTTTAGAACTATTCCACCCTAATCAGACCATTCTTTAGAAGATTTGATTTAGCTATTTCCTGATCAGTAACAATAGAGATACTTGGAATAACCGAATCAGGTCTTGGAAACTCTACATTTCTCCCTCTCCTTAGAGCAACAAGATTAAAAAGGTCTACACCAAACTCAAAGATTTAATTATCTGAGGAGATGGCCTTCAGCAGACATGTGCAGAAACAGTGGACACTCTCCTGGGCTGTTCTAAGTCAAGCTAAGTTATCATTGGTAAAAATGAGACACAGGAAAGTGATGTAAAAATGACTATATAAGGCACGTCACTTCCTCTCTCCTCCTCTTTCCCTAAGGTCACTCTGGCTGGCAGCGTGCTAAGCACTCCAACATCTTGGGAGTAGTGGCAGTTATTTGTCTGAGTTTTGGCGGTCAGTTTTGTCCTTGATCTGATTCAGGTTCAGGCATCTCAGCTGAGCCCCTTTTGGAGTTCAGGTTGATTCCTTCCTTCTTCACACTCCAAACCCTTACTTTCTAGATCTTCTAATCTTCCCTCCCAGTGAGAAAATAGAAGCCAGGTGGAGGGGAGAAATCCTTCACCCTTTCCTTCTCCCTTCTTAATCTTCTCCACTATATCAATTAAATCACCATAAAATTTCCACCTGACTTTATTATTTGGGATTTCCCATTAAAATTTAGATTTAAGTCACAATGCTAAATTTGTCCTCACAGAGTGGAGAAGAGGGAATGATAATAGCACCTCTCCTACAGGGTTGATGAGAGGATAAATGAGATAAAAATTTGTACAAACCTTAAAGTGCTATATATAAATGATAGCTATAATATTAGGGACTTAATAACTGCTTGGTTATTATTACAATTACTATAATTAATTACAATTAATTATAATTATTATAATCTACTGCTCTAGTGCTTCTTTGATTTCAGGGTCACTGTTCCCTGTCAACTTTAAGGATTAGGAAAACTATAGATGCTTTTATACCTTACCTGTGGCTACTCTGATGTGGAATCCTGATACTTTTGCAGATATTTGAGTGTTGTCATACTCTAGAGCTCAACATTCTTATCAGTGCAAAGATGAAGGGGGAAAGTTTACAAGCTTTCACAAAGCCATTTGAAGAATTGGTCCCTAAGTTTAAAAAAATATTTTCTTTCTCTCAGGGAAGGAAAGGAGGTAATATAACCATGGATGTGGTTGAGTTTCTTTTTAGCTGTGGTTGATGATCTTATTTTGTGGCTTCACTCTACCTTGTGGCAGTCTTTTTTAAGAGACTGATAATGATGCCTGTTTTCATCTTTTTGAGTTGAATAATTTGGAAGTAGATGGGTATCCAGTTAAAGAAATATTGACTTCCCACTGCTTACCACATATTAGGTGCTCAGTAAATGCTTATTGATTGATATGGATTGATTCTCCAGAGTTTTGGAAACCCAACTCTAGAAACATTTTTTGGATAATAGAAATATCCCTGAAATCCAAGTGTAAAGTGAATTTTTTCAAGCAGATTCAAATTCCAAGTGCAGAAGAAGGGAAATCATGTAACAGCTTTTAGAAGTTAAGTTTTCTCACTTCTACTTTTAAAGAGAAGGGGGGGGGGGGGAGCCAGTACATCTATAACATGATATAGGCAAATAATTACTAATATTTTGAAATCCTAGTATTCTAAGTTGAAACCCAATTAACTCCAACAAGCATTTTTTAAGCTCCTACTGTTTCAAAGGCCTGTGCTTAGTGCTGAGGATTCTATAAAAATGAAAAAAAAATAGCCCATATCTCAAAGAAAGTACTGTTCTAGTGGGAATTTGATATCTAAGAAGAGTATATAAGTAAGTGATAATCGTAAAAATGGAGATTTGAACCCCAGACTTCAATCCCCAGAAGTCCTTGGAACTTCCCAGAGTGCCCTATAATCTCACCTGAGTCCTCACCTGGGCTGAGAACACAATTTGTATTTAAACTGACTGTACCACCTACTTGTTCTCTGCTTCCGCTTCTAAGCACACGCAACTCTCTACTAGGCAGGCAAGATGCAGTGAGTAGGTTGCCTGTGCTTTTCTTATTTTGTATTTCTTTATTTCTTAATTCTAATAATCTTTAATAAACCTCTAAAAATATGATACTTTTAGTATAGAAACTAATTTTATTTTTTATAGTTTGACTGACCACATCGGTTGTGATGAAATACCCTCAATCTTCTTAACTTTCTTAAATCTTTTCTCTACTGTGACTAAGTTCAGCTTTTAATAGCTACTACCTAGATTTTTTTTAAGCCAAGTTCCTCCAAGGATTTTCAGAAAACTGTCTTGATCAGCTCAAGCCTGCTTGCCTGCTTGCCTCATTCCTGCCTGCAGCATCTCCTAAGATTGCTCTCCAGCTTCAGACCCGGCCCTGCGGCCCATATCCTGCTGCCTGCTTCCAGAACCAGATAGCTCTCCTGATCCTGACCCACCCGGACCCAGCCCAGCTGATCTACAGCCTCCAAGTCAGATCCAATTTCTTCAGGATCAAAAACCAGCTGGTAAAAACGGGGCTGTTTTTTTTTTTCTTTAGGCTACAATTAGCCTCCATGTGGACTGGGGGCAGGGCATGGCTGCTTTAAAAGGATATCTTTTGACTGTATTGGTTCTTTTACTTAGCTCACCTGGGAGTCAGGAGAGAATTTCAACGCCCTGCAATTCTTTGGCCCAATTTGAGATTCCTAAAACCCACCCTCACTATGGGGAGACAGCTCAGCAGCTCAGGGGACTGAGAGCCAGGCCTAGAGACTGGAGGTCCTGGGTTAAAATCTGGCCTCAGACACTTCCTGACGGTGTGACCCTAGGCAGGTCATTTAACCCCCATTGCCTACCCCTTACCGATTTTCTGCCTTCTGACAATAGGCATCTAAATGGGTAATTTAAAAAACAAAAACCCAAGGAACTTTAAAGAGACTGGAGGTTATATATTTTAAGGCATTTCAGACTCCAATGTTTTATTAAAAAAATCTCTGTATTCTATTGCATTTTACTGATTGTTTTGTTTAAGATTTAACTTTGTGATTTTAAGTTCATATATTAATGTATTCAATACTATTCTGTTATACTGAATCATTTTAATGTTCGGGTTTTAACTACTGTTAAATTCTGTTGCTTTCCCCCTGTAACTATACTGAACAAATATTGAATAAGCCCATATAAAAACAACTTTTCTGTTTTGACTTTGTAAATTGTCACATAGAAGATAGATGGACTTCATCAGAAAATTGCTACAATTGTATAACAACCTTTGGAAAATTTAATGAGCTAAATATCTCAAATTGATTTTAAGGGTTCTTTAGACAGAGGGTCATTTTGCCTGCCCCTAACAGGAGGTAAGGCCCATTGTAGTAGCTGAAGTGAAATACAAATTTAATTCCCAACTCCCACATTTATAAAAATGTGAACCGAAGCTGGGAAGTTAATCCCAGGGCATATAGTACCCCTGGAGCACTCTCAGAAGAGGAGCATCTCTCATTTATAACCCTTCAGCTCACTTTACTTCAACCAGAATGATATCTAGATTTCTTGATGATGTTCTAAACCCAAAAAATAAGTTTTACTTTGTTTAAAAATATGTTTGCCAGGGTTGCAAGATTTGCTACGTTTGTAAAAATTGTGACAAATATCCATCAGTTCATAGGCTTTTAAAAATTCCATACAGCAACTCATGTGAAATATGATAGTGGGTTTGTTTGCTACTGTAATTAATTGGGCTATTGAGAATTTTAGGGATAAGGATACCTACATATTTGTACTACTGTTCTTTATAAAAAAAACTGTTACCTTGTAAAATTAATTTACTTGTACTCACAGTGGATCATGGCCAGATATGAAAAGGAAATGGATCTCATTTTTGGTGAGAAAGCCTTGTATTCTATATTTCCTTAGCTGACACAGTGTGTCAATGTTTATAAGCTATATTTTTATTTTAAAAACTCTTTTATTATATTTTTCTTGCATGTGCAATATACTATTTCAGTTTTTTATTTTTTCTCTCCTTTTATATTTGGAGCACATGTCACCAGTATTAAGATTTTCTTTAACTTTTTGATTTTGCAGTAATATAAGTTTAAAATACATTTGCTATAAGGTCAATGCATACCTCAAATACTTGAGACTATAAAAATGATGCCACTAATTGTTTAAAAGAAAATTATGGGACTTTGCTTAATGATTCTGTCTGATTCCAGAACAAGATATACAAAAGAGCCATTTCACAGGGCCAAAGAAGCAAAGCTAAACCTGAATTGTGCCAAAAGAGCACACAGGTCAACAAATAAACCAATCCAAGAAGTATTGTTGCACTTCTAAGCCAATACAAAGGACTTGAACCTAGTGTGAAGACTCAAGGTTGCAACGTTTAACATACGTTAAGATGTAAGCCTTCCTTGTATCCACACTCTTTGTGAAAATACTTACAGATGAGTATCCCAAACTTGGCTCCTAACCTGGCTCCTATAATCTAGTCCCTTTTCTGTCTTTCATAGTGTGTCAAACTTTCTGTAGTTCTGGCTACTGACTGGATAAATGCATCATTGCTTAGATCATTTTAATTGGACCCTGATTCAAGGACCTGTTATAGATTTATTTTTCCTTTACTTAGAATTTTTACACATAAGACTTTGATAGTCTATATTTTCATCCAGAAATTATCTTTTTTATTTGGATTTTTCTGATATCTTTTTAATTTCTCTTGCCAATTAATTCATATACCTCATAACTCAGCCATGCATCCCTAAATGATCCCTTTGTTTTTCAATCGCCCTCTTCAAGGGAGGAATGTAAAAATATTATTATTTTAAATTGCAAAGTTTAAATTCCTTTTGAGAAGAATTTTAGGTTAAAAAACATGCTACCTCTCTGAATCCAGAAACTAAACTGTTTGGAGAAGACACCATGAAGATACCTCCAGACCACAAGCTGCATGAGAAGATCAAGAATGAATTTTGGGTGTGATTGATTGAACATTCATTTGTATGTATACTTTCATGCCAAAGGAGACTACCCCCTAACTGGCTTTTTGTCAATGTGTCTAGCAATTATTGGTTTTGTTCTTTTTTCCTCTTATCCTCAAATTATTGTAATCTTTAAGTTGATTATGTTTTCATGATCCTTTTTGGGGAAACTTTTCCCAATAATAATCAAAGGGGGATTTAAAAATGGAGATTTGAACCCCAGACTTCAATCCCCAGAAGTCCTTGGTACTTCCCAAAATGCCCTATAATCTCACCTAAGTCCTCACCTGGGCCAAGAACACAATTTGTATTTAAACTGACTGTACCACCTACTTGTTCTCTACTTCCGCTTCTAAGCACTTGCATCTCTCTACCAGGCAGACAAGATGTAGTGAGTAGGTTGCATGTGCTTTTCTTATTTTGTATTTCTTTATTTCTTAATTCTAATAATCTTTAATAAACCTCTAAAAATAGAATATTTTTAGTAGAGAAGCTAATTTAATTTTTACATAATTGAAGTGTAGGTTGAGACTTTTATATTGACATTCCCCTTCATGTAAAAACTAAAGAAATTAGAAAAGGCTTTCAATGGGAGATGGTACTTGGGCTAAACTTTGTAAGAAGCTAGAGATTCCAAGAGACCAGAAAAGAGAGGGTCTATTCCAGACCTGGAGGGGGATAGACTTAGCAAAGGCACTTAGGAAATAAAATTCCAAGTCAGGATAACTGCAAAGTTGGGTACCCTGTTTGTGGTATAAAGAACCTAAAGAAAAGTAGCATGTAGATTTTCATATTGCAGTTTTGTTTTCAATCACGTATACTGTTATCACTATTTTTCACCCAACAATCACATGAAACATAAATTGTCAATAGGTCAAGTAACTTACTCCCTTTGGGCCTTGGTTTCCTCATCTATAAAAAGGGCATGGTGGGGGGCAGCTGGGTAGCTCAGTGGATTGAGAGCCAGGCCTAGAGATGGGAGGTCCTAGGTTCAAATCTGGCCTCAGCCACTTCCTAGCTGTGTGACCCTGGGCAAGTCACTTGACCCACATTACCTAGTCCTTACCGCACTTCTGCCTTGGAGCCAATACACAGTACTGATTCCAAGAGGAAGGTAAGGGTTTAAAAAAAAAGGGGGGGGGCATGGTGGTAGCAAATGATATGACCTCCAATGTTTCTTTCAATACTAAATCTGTGAACCTGTGTGTGAGAGCCTTATATCTCTCTATATCAGGTCAGTCAGCAAGCATTTAAATGCCAGACTAAAGATACAAAAAAGGCAAAAAAAAAATCCCCAAACACCAGTCCCTGCTCTCAAGATGCTCACAGTCTAGTGAGGAAGACAACATAGAATCAAATCTTTACAAATAAGGTATAGATTGGATAAACTGGAAATAATATCAGAAAGTATTAAGATCAAGGAAATTAATTCAGACCATTCACTGGAATGTCACATACTGAAGATGAAGCTTAACTACTGTGACTGCCTAATGAGAAGACAGGACTCATTGGAAAAGATCTTGGGAAAGGTTAAAGGCAAAAGGAAAAGGGGGATAGCAGAGGATGAGATTTGTAGATAGTGTCATGGAAACAACAAACTTCTTGGACACTTCAGGAGGCAGTGGAGCATAGAAGGGGTTGACTTTTGAGACCATGAGGCCACAAAGGATCAGACAGGTCTAAAAACTAAACATCATCAAAATAAAGAAGGTGAGACTTTTAGTCACAACTTAAAGGAAGGCAGGGAGGCCAGGATGAAGAAATGAGGAAGGAGAAAGTTCTAGGGATGGGGATGGCCAGTAAAAATACACAGTCTGAATATGGTGTGTTTTTTGTGAGGACCAGCCAGAAGACCAGTGTCTCTGGGACTGCAAGAGTATGTGATGGGAAGGGATCTAGTTATAAAGGGCTTTAAAGCCAAACTGAATTTTTTATTTGATTCTGGAGGTATGGGGAGCCACTGGAGTTTATTGATTAAGAGGATGACATGGTAAGACCAGTTCTTTCAAAAAATAAGTTTGATTGATACCTGAGGAATGGACTGGCTTAGGGAGAGAATTGAAACAGAAAGACTGACCCCCAAGCTATTCCAATAAGCTAGACCTTCCTTTTCCTTTTTTTCTAATTGAGGGCAATTTATCCCATCTATCCTATTCTCATTAAACAGGAAGCCCTTGGATTCATGGGCAGTTCACATTTTGATATGTGTTATAAAAATATGAGCCTCAGTCACAGGCGTTGTTAGTGAGTCTAGTTTGGTAAGTATAGAATTAAAGTGACTACATCTTGCTTTGCCTTTCCAATGATTATAGATAGGATGTCTGTGTGACTATTTCACTGTTTTGTGTGTATGTGCATGCACAATAGGAATTTTCTTAAATATTTTTGTATGTGTATTGAATTTTCACGAGTTCCCTCATATTTTGACTATACTAGGATAGTAAATTTATTTTATAACCATAAAATAATTCATATGTTTTCTCTCTTGACTATTGTTAGTGGCTAGAAATTCCCTGTGCCTTATAAATTAAAATGCTACCAAGGGTAAGAATTTAATGGAGACGAAAAGAAAATACACCATTATAAAATGTGAATATTCTCTTTCTTTAGTCCTTAGTGTGCATCATCTATAATTACAGACCTCAGCTACAATGAACAATGTGCCAAGTGGCAAGTCAGGCCTGAGGTGCAAGAGAACATTGTAATGAAACTAATTATAATCTATTCTCATGTACTATGCTCTGTAATTGGAAACACTAGGGGCTGGTGGTTATCATGAATCTAAATCTAGGTGTTTCAAGTGGGTATCAGTCTTACAGAACATTCATTCTGGAGGTGAGGAGAATCATATATTAAAGCTAGAAGGAGCCTTAGAGATCACCTAGCCCAACACTTTCCTCTTTCACAAGAGGAAATCATATATAAAGAAGGGAAATTACTTGCTCAGGGATACTGTTCTAGTAATTGGAACACTAGATTCACATCTACAGGTCTTCTCATTTCTCGCCCCAAACCTTCCTATCTCCCTTCATTGAATGTCTTCTTGTTGAAGGACAGGAATGTTTAATTGTTCTCTATGTGCCTGTCTCATAATAGATGCTTAATAAATGCTTGTTGAATGAATCTTGGTATACCCCCATGTGACTTCCCCACCTTTGTAATAATCTAAACTGGTTGTTTCAAACACAAATCTCATTCATTTTAATGTTTATAGCACTCACCTATTAGTATTTATAATGTCTAAATCATTTTTTCCTTGTCATAAAGATTTGTTGATCTATTTATATATTCTTCTTTAGAAAAGGGACAAAGGACTACATAATAGATTTACTAACTGGAGGTGGGGGTTGGGAAAAGTCAGGGGTGTAGGAGGGAACAGACAGTTCTTTTTTTTTTTAGTTTAAAAAATTTTAGATATTTTTCCATGTTTACATGATTCATTTTCTTTCCCTCTCCTCTCCCATAGCTGACAAGCAATTTTACTGGGTTGTACAAATGTTCTCACTTGATAGCTATTTCCATATTATTCATTTTTGCTATAGACTGATTTTTTAAAGCCTAAACCCCAAATCATATATATACATGATAAGTGATGTCATATGTTTTGCCTTTAGCAGTTCTTTTTGTGATGACAAATAATTGGAAATTGAGGGGATGTCTATCAACTGGAGAATGGCTGAAAAAATTGTGGTATATTATAGTTATGGAATACTATTGTGCTATGAGAAATGATGAGTAGGATGATTTCAGAAAAATCTGTTAAAGACCTATATGAAATGTGCAGAATTCGAAGAACATCATACACTGGGTCAACCTGGAAAAAGGCAGAACAGAAGTAGTTATAAAGAACAAGTCTTTAATCAACAAAAGAGAGACAATACTCTTATGGCCACCACAGAGTCATTCACAAAACCATTCAGAGCCAAACCCTGGGAGTGGGAATGCTGTGTCTGGGAAACTGCATCACGAATGGGATTTTCCATTGAACTGAAGAACTTGGGGTATTACATACCCTTTAAGGCTATGGTGGTGAACCTATGGCCCAAGTGCCAGAGAGGGCATGCAGAACACATTCTATGGGCACACCTACCAGAGTTCATTACTAGAAGGCTAGAGGGAATTGGACCAAGCTGCTCCCCTTCCCCGTGCCATGTGCCTAAAGACATTTCTCATGTGATCTGCTCCCCCTGCCCTGCAGCTGAATGGGAGTGCTTCCTCCTCACTGCTTCAGGGAGTATAGGAAAGGAAGGACAACTGACTGGCTTACAAGGAAGCTAGGAAAGGAAGATTCCATCCAGGGGCTGAACATCTGTCAGAGTCCTAGATACAGTGGGAGAAACTTCAAAGACAAAAGGGTACATAAAATTAGATTATATCTGCTAATCCTATCTAGGGAGAGATCAATGGGTACGAAGGTTAATGGTCAGTCTAGGACAACCCTACTAAGTCTACCTAGGGTGATCCAAGAGTGCTTGAGGGTTTCATAAAACAAGGTTGCCAACAGTAACAGCAATATGGTAAGATGACCAGTTTTGAAAGACTTAGCTACTCTCAGTGATACAATAATCCAGGACAGTTCCTTTTTTCCCCCCAGGACACTTTTGAAGGATTTGTGATGAAGAATGCTACTCACCTCCAGTGAAAGAACTATTGGATTCAGAATGCTTAATTGTCATTACATGTAATTGAGAAAATAAAAAATATTTTTAAAAAAGATGGAGGTGACTGTCAGTCTGACTAATGGGGGTTCAACACAAGAGACAAGAAGGTGATATAGCAAGGCTTTTTTGAAGGAAATAGAGAGGAATGGAGGGAAGAAGCAGCAAGGGGAAGAAGTCTAATATCAGTAAATGGTTATGGAGTCTCCTTGGGAGGAGGGGAGGATGGAGGAGCAAGGGGGAGATCAATACCAGTAAAGATGGCTGCCGAATCTCTACTTGAGTGGGGAAGGGTATACACTTCTTATAGGGTTTGGTTGTCAGGGATGAGGTAACTTGTGTTGCCTCTATTGGTTGTCCCTGGGCAAGGTGAGCTACTTGGATTAAGTTCATTGGATGTTCCTGAGGGGGTGAAAACTCCTGGCCTCTGGGGTTGGGAGGGTTGGTTCCAAGGCTGATGCTTAGCCACACAGTACAGGCTGAGTAACAGGAAGTTCTGGTGTTCAGGTACATGTTATGCAGGTGCTGCTTGGGCTTTGCTGGTGTTGGAGGGGGGGAGGGACTGTCTGTTCCCACGGCCTGTCAGTGCATAAGCAAATTTGTAAGCAGTAGGAAGCAGCCTGTGGAGAGGGAGAAATTGAAGATGAATAAAAAGAATGGGGATGAGAGAGAAGGAAATCTGATGGAGAAGGTGGGATAAAATGTAGTCATTTGTGCTTGTAGAGAAGCTTGACTTATTGTGAGAGACAGAGGTAAAGAAGAGGCTGCTTCATTGAGAAGAATGATGTTCCCTGGGAGCAGGAGTGCTTATCTTTTGGAGAGCCATATACCTACTGTGACAACTTTTTGAAGCCTGTGGATTCCTTAGAATATTGTTTTTAAATGCTTAAAATTAAGAGCATAGAATAATAAATTATATTGAAATACAATGAGCAAAATTTTTTTTAAAAGCTTCCAGACTCCAGGTTAAAGCCATTGTCAAGAGCATCTTTATTGTTTTCCAAGTAGTCAATTGGTATATACTTACAAGAATTTAACTTCCTGTAGTCTGAGTCTTTGAATCTGCTTTTCATTCTCCATCCATTCATCTCCATCAGTTACTCTAATAATTATGTTGACCCCCTGCTATGTGGAAAGAACTATTTGTTACATTTTAGAGAAATGGCTACAATGACGAATATGATACTCTCTCTATTCTGGGACAAGAGCTAGTCCTAAATTCAGGATTGGCTAAATTTATTTTAGCATCACAAACAAAAAAACAAACAAAAAAACCCCCCTCTCTTTTGCTGGGTAACATGAAAAATATTTGGTTTATTGAAAACAGTTCTCTAGGTCCTCATTTCCTTATCAGGATGTTCCCAGCCCTGTAGCAATACCAGACTTTCAGGGAGGGAGGAGTATATTGAGTTTGAAGTGTTAGACCTCTATTTCAGTTACTCTTTTTTCGGGTTATTTAGGTCAACAAATCAAGCCTCAATTCATTCAGCTAATCAGTGAATCAGATAGGTTTCTGTTGCCTAATTTAAAATCTGAGCAGTATCTCTAAACTATTTTACTCTATTATAGTATTATTTGTTTCTCCAGCTGTACAAAGATTTTCCCCATCAGAATGGGCAGATGAGAACAACTAATTCTTCAGCAGGGGCTATGGACCCATAGAACTTGGTCAAATGTTGAAGATGCAAAGATCTTCCACAACATCCCAACCATTGCCAGTCACCTTCATCATGTCATTGGCTAGCTTTGAAAATGAACATCAACACCATCCTGAGTGTCTATGTCTTCATTATGTGTAGGGGGAGCACAATCACTTTGGATTTAATACAGCCTAGTCAATCCCTTAGGGCTGAAAGCCTGGATATAACCTGTAGTACTACCTATACTCTGCCCTCCAGAAGTTAACTAACTAAAATGGGGGGGCGGGGGGGAAGATGATGTATACACAAATAAAACACAAAATGAAGTTCACCCAGTTCATGAAAGAGGAGTTTGAAAAGTACTCTGAAATTTCAGGGCTGTGAAAATTCCATCATTTCCAGTCTACCACAAAGGATGGGTCAAGATCCCATGGAAGAGGTGGTATTTAATCTGGTTCCTGAAAGATATGTCTTCCAGTCATAGAGAATAGTGGGGGGGGGGGGAATGAAGAGCATAGGACATATTCAGGAACAATAAATAATATGGTTTGACTCAAAACTGAGAGGAATAGACCAAGAAGGTAAATTGTGGTGTATCACTATGGAATTAGTTACTATATATTTTCTGTCCATTTTATATTAGTGTCTTACAGGGTAATGTGCAAACAGTGCTAAGTATTATATTACCCTGGGGACAACTTTTATTGCAGAAACAATAGACTTATTTTCACTGTAAGTAAAAAGTAATGAAATCCACAATTGTTTAGGGTTTTACAATATTGTTATTGGGATTATATTATAGTGTGTTATTAAATTTCTAAGTTACAATAGGGACCTCAATTAGATTGAAAGAACTTGGGTTTGAACCTTGGCTCTGCCTCTTGCTACCTATGACCAAGGACAATTTTCTTAATCTCTCTAGTCCTAACTTTATTTGTAAAATGACTGGGCTGGAGAAGATGATATCTAAGGTCCCTTCCAATCTTGTGCCTGTGACTATAATGGTATTCTATCACACTAGAACTACAAATACAATCTTAATGACATAGAAAATCAGTTGTAAGACATGAGAGCAAAATTATTGTAATACTGTTGCAAAGAAACCAGAGATTTTTCATGCTTCTTTTAATGAATTTCTCAAAGTAGAACTTGAGATGTCCTTGGAACATCTGCTTAGATGTCCATTAGGCAATTCAAGATATAAGACTGAAAGTTAATGGAGACATAGGGATACATAAATAGACCAAAGAATCATCAGCATAGAGATGATGATTGCATCTATGAGAGTTTGTAAGATCATCAAGCTATTAGTATAGAAGAAGAGAAGAAGGCTTAGAACAGATCATTGGGTGTCACTCCTGGTTAACAGGTATGACCTGGATAAAGACCTAAAAAGAGAGACAGAAGGATTGGTCAGACAGGAAGGAGAAGAACCAGGAGGCAGCACTGTCATAAAAAGCTAGAGAGAAAATAGTATCAAGAGAAAGGTGATCCACAATGTTAAAGACTGTAGAAAGGTCAAAAAAGGATGAAGATTGAGAAGAGACCATTAGATTTGGTGAGTACATGATCATTAATAATTTTTAAAAAACCAGTTTCATTTGAATGATGGGATTGGAAGCCAGACTGTAGAGAATTAAGAAGAGAGTGAGAGAAAAGGAATTGAAGGCATCAATTATAAACCAACTATAGTGCAATAAATGGTTGTTAATTTGCCCCAGCATTGCTTTTCTCCCCATAGGTTTCATTAGAGAAAATATGATTATAGCTAAATTAAACCTATATATAATGTTTATACTTTAAATTAAATAATAACTTTTAAAGTAAAACTTTTGGTTTTATTTCATATATTTCAAAAGAGAATTATTATGTCTTGTGTAGTCAATTAGCTGAATAAAGGACTAACAATTAAACTTGACAAAACAAGATATTTTAATGTAACCAACAGAGAGATACCAGTATATTTAGGGATGTGCTAGAGCCATCATGTAAGACTGGGAAATTATTAAATTTTCTGTAGGAGAATTTACACTGGGAAATTATCAAATGCTACAAATCAGGATTTGATTTATTGTTTTATTTATTATCTAGATTCAAGAAAATGATAGAGAAAATACTAATAATGCCAATTAAACTTAAAATATTACACAAGTACATTATTTTTTGGAGAGTTATGTTAAACATTTGCCAGTACATCTTCATTATACCAATACATGACTGCTTAATCCTAATTACAGGGTCCTGTGAAGTTGTAGGAAGGAAGATGCCAGTTTCAATGTCTTTAACCTGATATATATTGTAATCGTTAATTGTGTTTGGCATTTCACTTTTCTAGAATTTAATGTACATCATCATTTCCTGCATCAAACAGGCCTCACAGCTCTCTTAGAAAAGAAATAGAAAAAAAAGTCTGGAACAAAAAGCCCAATCAAGGCTCTGCAACAACAAAAGAAAAGAGGATAATTGTCTCTTCAGGAAATAGTAGATGTTATTTCACATACCAATGTTAACAGAATTTTTGCTGAACTTGGGAGTCAGCCCGCATTTTCTGTCATAACTCATGGAGAATAATGTGTGAATGAGAATCTTCTTAAAACTTGCTTCTGTTTGATAAATAGAAAAAAAATATGACAAGTATAATGAATGTGAACTTAGATGCAAAATTCACAGCTGAATGTACAGGGTAGTGACAGAAGCCCAATATTACATAACAGAAAAGACTATACCAGAGACTTCTTCAAGAACTACAGAAAGGTTTGAAAAATGTTTTCTTTCTTTTGGTCTCATTTGTGATGGCAAATTATCAAATTCTACAAACTTGTCCCAAAATTATATTCTATCTTTTTATTTTGTATTTTCTTTTCATTTTGAGTTTAGTCATCAATGAAAACATTTGTTACCAACAAGAACAAGAATGAGGATTATATGAGAGACTGAACTTCTTGTAAACGCAGTTCCTCAAAAGAACTATATATATATATGTGTATATGTGTGTGTGTGCATATACATGTATATACAGATAGATACACATTGTAAGAATTAAATTTAGTTTTTGACTCAATATGAGAGTTATAAAAGTGGTCACCACTTATAAAATATTAGCTTCTAAATCAAATGACTTAGCAGCTTTTATTTACAACAGGGTAGAGATAGTGAAAGTGGAAAATATAGGAAGGAGGCAAAGCCTGGTCTAGCCTACCAGCCCTAAGTGCTGCTCCAGTGAAGTCCAGGTCAGCCCCACCACAGGGACTCCCTCAAGTCCCGATCTCTACATGGAAGTCCTGGTAGTCCTCAGCCAGAAGTCTCAATAGTGTCTTCAGCCAGAGTTCCATCAATGCAGAATTACTCCAAGGAAAAGCATGTCTCTTTAGCTCTACTCACTGACACAGAATCCAAAGGAAGAGTCTCTCCAAAAGCCAAGGAAGCAAAGAGGCCAGACCATGTTGGTCTCTTCTTTATACCCCTTTTTCCATGTCACTTCCTGTCTCTCCACCTATTCACAGGAACCAATTGCAGTCTTTCAATTTGCCTAGCACTGCCCAAGGTGGGTAGTGCTTGTGGCCTTTGGGGGTGTGAACTAGTAAATGACTTGTGAGCTCTCTTACCTAATGGTAGTATAATGTAAGAAAGAGACATTCCCCCTATTCCTCTTCTAAGCCTTGTATTACAGTAAGCTAGCTACTAAGTAGTGGTACTTTAAGTTCTTGATTTGAGTAACTAAAAATAGACAAAGGGAGAGTTAATGCTATCTTCACAACATGTACATGCACATATATGTCTATATACATACACATGTATATGTAATTTAACAAAATTATAACAAAAGCACTCCCTTTCACCACTTCCTTCTGTTTTCTTCTTTGTATTTTTGGTATAGCATTTTATTGTATTTAGATTTTATTATCAGTTTTTGTTATTCTGAACTAGAAAAGCATCAATACAGTGATCCCTCACCTATCACAGGAGTGACATTCCAGAGATCCCCACACTAAGTGAAAATCTGCGAAGTGTACTAGGGTGGTGTTAGGGATGGGATAAAATGGATTAGATTGGGCCAGTAACAAGATGTTACACTGTGGGTTAAAGACCAGCAGATAACTCTACCCAGGGCAGAACCTGATCTGAGATCAACACACAGACCACTCAGTAACTGGGAAAGTATTTAATTTAATAGGAAAAGGTTAAAGGGATTCGGGATAACCCTAATGCTAATCCCACTAACTAAAATCCCCCCAAATCTAAATGACTCCTCATGGAGAGTCTTCAAAGAGATGTTGGACTGCTCTAATCTTTCCTCACTCACCTAAAATCCCCAGTCCCTGTTCTAGCTAATGTGCACAAAACCCCCCCTTAGTTAGTATTTAAGGTAATGGTCTGTGGCAAGTTTAGGAGGCCAAGGGAAGGTCCCAGATCCAAAAGGACCTAGACCTGGTCTTACAATCATTGTAGATACTTGGTTCAGGATCACCAAGTTCTTCTCCAAGGAAATACAGCACACAAGACAGCAGGACTAACACTCAGGACAAGCAGCCACACTCCCCAGGTACCTTCAGAGAGAGAGAGAGAGAGAGAGAGAGAGAGAGAGAGAGAGAGAGAGAGAGAGAGAGAGAGAGAGAGAGAGAGAGCACCAGACCCAACAGTCTTTGAGTAACCCCTTAACCCTTCAAGCAGAATTCCAGAATCTTTTCCTTGTTGGCCTCATGCCTCTGCCTTCTGCAAAACCTAGGAAACTTATTTCTTCCTTATAACAGAAGTAACAGGAGAGAAAACAGATTGATGCTACAGTCACTAAGCCAATCAGCACCCAGGATACAGAAATAGTGCTGTGGATGGTCACCTCTGCGCAAACAGTAGTGTCATACTGCATTTCCATTGTGTACTGCATGGTATTCATCCACAAAATCCCATGATATAGGGAAAACTCCACAATACTGAATTATATATATATATATATATACATATACATATGTATATATATTTATATTTTTTTAAACCCATGATAAAGTGAAGCTGCAATAAATGAACCACAATATAATGAAGGACAACTGTAAATTTGAATATTTTCATATGCCAAGGAGAACAGAAAACGACTTATATGTGAAACTAGGAATCTCATTGCATTCAACTTTTTTTTCAAAATATATTACTAAATTTGGAGTATTTGGTTGAAAACCTATCCTTGAGCTTCATTCTATTCCCCTCCAAGTATTTGTAAAATTTCACCAATACTGCTTTTCTGTTTTCTTCCTTCCCTCTTTTCTTCTTCCCTCCTTCCTTCTTTCCTTTAATCCAATTCTTTCATTCTCTTTCTTATGTTCTTGCTGTCTCATGTTCTCTCTCTCTCTCTCTCTCTCTCTCTCTCTCTCTCTCTCTCTCTCTCTCTCTCTCTCTCTCTGTCTGTCTCTCTCTCTCCTTGAATGGGAAATAGCCATTGGAAAAAAAGAGATACAATATATGCAATGGGATGTGCAAGGAATATTAAAAAGGACAAAATAGCTGAATTGCAGAATAAATAGAAGGGAGTAAAATTTAAGACTAAAAAGGTAAGGAGCTAGATTATGAAGAGTTTGTTTTTCTTATTGTTCATTTTCTTTTTTTTCCTTATTGTTCATTTTCAAAGAAAGCCAATGACATCATGAGGATGATGTCTTGACTTTCAAGTGAGTTGGATTTAAGTGAGGCAGAGTTAGGCAAAGTCTCAGTTTCCCTTCCAGAGTTATCCAAGTCCAGTGGCAAGACAAAAGTCAAGATAACTGATGACACAGTAGATGACTTTGGCGTCTTCTATGATAAACAGAAGAGCTTATATTTTATCTTGGGTGCCAACTATAAAGTTCTACTTTCCTCAAAAACATGAAATGAATAAGAAGCATCTATTAAACACCTACTAAAAACCTGGGAATATCCTAGACTTTGGGGATATAAATTCAAAGAATGAAATGATCCCCATTTTAAAAGCATCTATATCTATTGGAGGAAGTGTACACATATTAGAAAATAGAGAATATGATTGATTTCCAGACATGTGACTTTTTCTGTTTTATTTTTCATCAGTGGAGCTTTTCAAAAATTTTTTTTCAAATAAGTCCATAGCAGAGGACACATGGAGTATCATAGATAAATGAAATAATATGCCCCTCAAAAAACTTGAAGAACTTAAAGAAACAATTGATTTGACCAAGAAAGACACAGTTATTGCTTATGACAAAGTTCACATTATCTATAACATGACTTCTGCCTTTGATAGCTAACAAAAGATTGTCATAGCAAATTGGTTTTTAATTCTGATGAAGTTAGTGTTCACATATGTAATGATTAAAATTCTCTGGAGATTATATTAGCTTATAATTATTTATTAGTAAAAGGGAGAGAGAGGGAGGGAGACGAGAGAGAGGGAGAGAGAAGGAGAGAGAGAGAGGGAGAGAGAGAGAGAGAGAGAGAGAGAGAGAGAGAGAGAGAGAGAGAGAGAGAGAGAGAGAGAGAGAGAGAGGGACCTGGTCACCCTAACTAAAAAAATAAAACAAAAAAACAAAACTGCTTCCAAGCTGCACCATGCTTCCTCACCCCTAGTTCCTAGCCTCAGCTCCAGCCCATTGGTCAGGCAGATGGGCCATTGCCAGCCTAGGGTTAATGATCCAAGGGAAGAAGAGAAAGGCCCCATACAAAAGAGATCCACTGCTTCCTCTCCATGCATTTATATTTTTTGCCATTCCTACTGGGGCTTGCCGATTGGACAGGCTTAACTTCAGTCCAAGCCCCCAGTTCTGAATTCCATATGTGTCGCTCATGGGGACTTCCTGGAGTCAGGACTTCAGGTAAGCACAAGGCATTTTAGTCAACCTCTTCCAAGAAGTCAGAGAGCCCAGTGACCTTTCCTGTCCTGCCATAATATGCATGCATTGGTAAGGGGTTTTCAAATGGAATTAGGGGGTACATTTTGTATTAAATTCACACATGTGAAACCTCTTTTCTCAGGCATACATTTGATATGGATGAAGACAAACAAAATCGTGTGTGTCTCTTGGTCTTCCTGTAGTGAGGTGGAGCAATTCAAGGTCTGGATTTGGAAACAGACAGGTTCAATGCTGGTTCAGACCTTACTACTTTCATGATCCTGGGCAAGTAAAGCAACTATCTGAATCTCTGTTATCTTCTCTTTAAAATGGACTTACTAGCATTTACCTCACAGGGTTGTTGTGAGCTTCAAATGTGATCAACTAAAGGAAAAGTAATTTTAAAACCTTCACTTGCTTAGTAAATAGAAGTCATTGTGGTTATTTTGGTACTTTAAACAATCCTGACTTTGCCAATTTAAATACAGCTTCCATAAGCACAGGTAGGATTTAGTAGATAGTTATTGAGGGGACTATGCCCCACCCCCCAAAAAAAATTCACCCTCTGACCAGCCTAGAGATCAATTTAGATGGCATTATTGGTCTTGTATATGGAGCCTAATAGGACCTGTCAGAATTGGTGTTCCTCTGTCACAGCCACCATGAGGCATCAGAGAAGAACTTTAATGGAGAAAAAAATCTTGATTATTTTTTACTTGACAAATGAATTTCATTTTCATTTTCTATGATTCCTTATGATAAGCAGTATGGTATAAAGGATGGAGAGTCAGACTTAGGGTCAGGAAAAGAGTCAAGTCTTACCTTTAACGCCTACTAGCTTTGGGAGAAGCTAATGGAGAAGACTCCATCTCTTTGGGCTCGGGATGATTCTCTAAGGTTATGCTCCAGGTGATTTACCTGAGCTAGATTACTGAAGGGAGTTTCTCTATGCTGATAAAATCAGAGGTCCCTACCAAACACATGCATGTGTGCCGACATCCTTGTATCCTCTGTACATCCTACTCTTCCCTCTGATGCTATGTGAAGCTGTAAAACAATGTATCTCAGATTTATAGGGATGCAGGAGGAATGCTTTATTACTTTTGTTAAGGTACTATCTCTGTAAATGCCTTTGGCTTGAGATAATTATTTCTACTAATTAAACACACTAGTAGGGTCTTTTGAGCCCCAAATCCTCCCCTTTTTTGGACTTCTCTTTTACTGCCAGAGAGTACCAGATGCTTCCAGTCATCCAGGTTCATGATTTAGGGGTCATCCTTGACTTCTCACTCTCTTATATTCAATTCAACCTCAAAAGCTTCAGACTGGCCCCCTTGCCTTAAGTCTCTCTCCACTCTAGTCTATCCTCTAATGAGTTGTCAGATTGATCTTCCAAAACTGGTTTGACCTTATCAATAAATTCCAGTGACTCCCTATTACCTCCAGGATTAATAATGATGATGATGATGATGATGATAGTGATAGCTAACATTCATATTGGGCACCATGCAAAATGCTTTTTACAAAAAATCTCATTTGATCCTTACGACAATCTTAGACTAGAGTTGCTATTCTTCCCATTTTACAGATAAGGTACTGAAGCAAGCAGAGGTAAAGTTACTTATCCAGGGTCACCTAGCTAACATTTGTCTCTAGATTATCTATCCCTTGCACCCTCTAGCTGACTTTTAAAATCTTTCATAACTTATTCTCTTCCTATTTTTCCAATCTTCTTACACCTTTCTCAATTCCTCTTTGCTCAAATGTAACTCTATTTCTTATCTGCATGCATTTTCTCTGGCTGTGCCTCACTCCTGGAACTCACTGTGTCCTGGCTTCCTTCAAGTTTCAGCTAAAGTCTCATCTCCTTAAGAAGCTTCTGCCACTTCTCCTTAATCCTAGTGCTTTTCCCTGAGATAATTTCCAATTCATCTTCTTGTTCAAATAATATAGTTGTTTTCTTGTTGATTCTCCCATTAGACTGTGAGTACTTTGAGAGTGGGGACTGGTTTTTGCTTTTGTGTGCACAGGGATTAGACCTGGAGTAACTGGCACATAGTAGGTGCTTATTAAATGTTTGGTGACTTGACTTGAATATATATCATAACAATCAAAGAAGTGTAGCCTGGGATGTTGAAAAGAGTTTATTAAATTTTTTTTTTTGCCTTATCATGTTTTTAAAAAACCCTTAACTTCCACCTTAGAATCAATACTATATATTGGTTCTAAGGTAGAGAAGCAGTAAAGGCTAGGCAATGGGATTTAAGTGACTTGTCCCAGGGTCACACAGCTAGAAAGTTTTTGAGGCTACATCTTAACCCAGCACCTCCAATCTCCAAGCCTGGCTCTCAATCCACTGAGCCACCTAGCTACCCCCAACCTTATTATATTTTTAAATGAATCTGAAAGGCGTTTCTGAAATCTCAGCTGTCACTTTTAATTAAACTATCTTTTGTGATTAGTTGAAAGACATGTAGGAAATACAGTCCTTATTTTCCTTTAAAACATCTTAAGATACTGTGACACTACTTGTAAGCTGTCTGTTGATGATTGCATAATTACGTTTCCCTAATTATGTTTTCACACTGCTGTTTGAAGACGTCTAAAAATCAAATTATGGATTATTTTAGATTTGAGTTCAGTACCATGTGTGATGAGAGTTTTAAAATATGTAATTTTAAAAGGAAGGTACTTTCTGAAAGGAAATTCACATTTTATTTTAGGTTTTCAAAATAACTTGACTATTCATGACCACTACTAACCAACAGGCTTAGTAGTCTCATACTATATGTTTACAGGGTTCTTAAAAATTCTTTTGTTATCTTATAGATTAGCTCTTTTGAAATATATGTAAACTACCACAAAAGTTGCAGGTGAAGAAATTGCCTGATGTGAAGCTAAAAAAATAGTGCTTTTCAATTTTTTTTAAACTTACCTTCCATCTTGGAATTTATATTGTGTATTGGTTCCAAGGCAAAAGAGTAGTAAGGGTTAGGCAATAGGGGTTAAGTGACTTGTCCAGGGTCACACAGCTGGCAAGTGTCTGGGGTGTGGAAGTGAGAAATTGAGAATGGTTTGTAGCAGGAGCTTGGAGTAGCTGAGACTGATGACCTGTCATTCAAAGAAGAACATTCTGATTTGGAATGTGACCAGGAGAAGCAGTTGGAGGGAAACCAACTGAAATCTGGACCTTTTGGCTTGGAAAGACAGAAGAGGTCTGATGTCTCTTGACTTTTGGAGACTGAAGCCTAAGGTTGTCTTTGGCTTTGAAGACAGAAGAAAGAAGGACAAAGTCCAGCTCACTCTGATTTGCTCTGTTGTGGTAGTGACCGAACTTCCAGACCCATCAGCCATTTCCCAAATTGAACTATATTCCACCATCCATCAATCTAAGACTCGCCCTAGCATTAGGGAAACCCCCAAACCCTCTTTCCTTTCTTTTCCTTATTCCTCCCTGTCTTCCACAATACATCCCTTACTTAAGACAGAGAAGAGAAATAGTATTTCATTTGAGACATCATAAACTCACCCTGAGTAGATTTAAAAGACCAACAGAAGAAGGACAGTGAAGGGAGGAAGGGAGGAAGGAAGAAGATTAACTGCCTGATCTTTAGTTATCAATTACCATTCAAAATAATCCCTTATTACTGAGACCAAATTTGAATTTAGGATCTCCCACCTCTGGGCATGGCTCTCAATTCACTGGGCAACCTTGCTGCCTCCTTGAATTTGTTTTTTCAAGATTTTCATACTGAAATGGCATATAACTGTATCAGGTAGTCTGATTAATTAAGTACTAAATGAATAAGTATTTATCAAATATCTACTTTGTGCTGAATATTTTGCTAAGCCCCAGGGATGAAAGGATTAAAGATTAAAGGTCCCTATTCTTGGTTCTTTTTGCCACCATCCCTTAATGAAGACATATATATATATACATATATATATATATATATATACACACACACACACACACACATATATATTTACTTTACACAACATTTATATAATATAAATTATATTATGCAATATAATTATATTACTAACTTATTATGACATATTATGATAGGGTGCTTTATTTGCTGAAAAATACTTTTCTCTTATAAGGTACTTCTCATGGAATGGTCCCCAAAGCCTGTAAAACAAATGAAATGAAGTTATGATAGAGTGAAAAGTAAAAAGAAAACTGATTCTGGGATGAGAAGACCTGGGATCTCAACTCCATTGCTTCCCTTTATGATATTGGGTAAATCACTTATTTTCCTGGGACTTCATTTTTAAAATGAATTGGTTGGACTAGATAAGTGATGGCAAACCTTTTAGAGACTGAGTACCGAACTGCAACCCTCACGCTGCATGTGAGCCTCCTACCTTACTCCAGACAGGAGAGGGAGGAAGTGCTCCTATTGGTCTGCTGGGCAGAGGGGCTGGCCATGGGAAGAATGTCCTCAGGCATGGTGGAGAAGGGAAGGAGAGCAGCCCACTCCTGTACTCTAGCATGCATGCCAGAGGTTCACCAACACAGGACTAGATGGTCTCAAAAGTCTCTTCTAGCTTTAGACCAATGATCCTATGTTTTTGGCATGTAGTGGGAACTTAAATGTTTGTTGAATGGAAAGGAATAGAGAAGGAATAGAGGATAGTAAACTGAGCAATCGATTTTTAGTCAAAGGATCCATCTCTATCAATTATTAAATATGTGCCCTTAGACAAGTGGGGTCTCTATTTCTTCTGTAAAATTTCTTCTGTAAAATAAGGGGATTGGACTAGACATCCTCTAATTCTCTTCCAGCACTAGCTCTATAAATCTGTGAATAGCAAAGTGGTAGACTTGGAGTCAGGAAGACCTTATTGAATGATTGATCAATTGAAATCTTGTCTCAGACTTGCTAGCTATGTGATCTAGGATCAGCCACTTAACTACTTTCTGCCTCAGTTTCCTTGTCTCTAAAATGGTATAATAATAGTATTTACCTGAAAGGATTGTTGTGAAAATTAAATGAGTAAGTGAAAAGCTTTTTGCAAACCTTAAAACACTATAAACTGTTAGCCATTGTTATTGTATAGGGGGAAGAATGTACCTTAGATCAAATATAATCAAGGAACATGAGTGAGATAATAAGAACAATACATGGGTAAAAGAGAAAATGAAAGGAAATTCACGTAGAAACAAGTCAGTCTATCATTTTTTCAGTTGTGTTTTTCTCCATGACCCCATTCAGGATTTTCTTGGCAAAGATGTGGCTTGCTGTCTCCTTCTCCATCTCATTTTACAGATGACGAACTCAGGCTAACAGGGTTAAATGACTCTCAGCTAGGAAGTTTCCAAGGCCAGGATTTAAACTCAGGTCCTACTGACACTGTCCACCTAGAAACAATTATCTTTATTTCCTAAAGTATGAGTGTATAGTGGAGGAGCAAAGTTTTGGGGAATTTTACAAAGTTTTACAAGGCTCTTTGCCTTTCTCCCTGACTTTGCCTTCTAAAAGAAGAATGAAGACGGTGCCAAAAAGACTAAATTGTTTGATTCAGATTCTCTCATTATATCTTAAAAAATTATACAGCTGGCTCCAAACCAGTTTTTAAAATGTAATAATAAACACAACTTTAATGAATGCTAACAGATATGTCTGATGCTTATAAACATTACTTGCTTGAAAGACTTCTTATATTTCATAAACTGCATTTAAAATGACTTATAATTGGAACAAATTTAATTCTACACTAATGAACATGGCCCTTTTGGGAGCAAATAAAATGATACAAATGCATCTGAGTTAATAGAGACTAATGCATAGGATACAGTATACATTTTTTCAAGCTCTGTTTTTTTATTTGAAGCTGTCATAAAGCATGTGTATTTTATGTTCCTAAAAAGGTTTCAATATACATCCATTATATAATACAAGGTATTTGGGGGCTGCCATTGATTACAATATGTATTTCAATGGAAAGACCATAAGGAGTCAACAGAATCAATTAATGTAAGGTTTTTAAACTAATCAAGTTTTGAACTTTAACAAGAGGAGCAGCCCAGAGACTGGGCTCATATGTAGCCTTTCTATTCCAGTAGTGTTAGACTTGGAGTCAGAAAAACTAGAGTTCATATTTGGCCTCTGATAGTAGCTTTGTGGTCCTGACCAAGTCTCTTAACTTCTCTCAGCTATTTCCTCATCTGTAAAATGGGGGAATAATAGAATTTACTTTCCAGGGTGATTGAGAGGATAAATTGAGTAAAGTACTGTAAAAATGGAGATTTGAACCCCAGACTTCAATCCCCAGAAGTCCTTGGTACTTCCCAGAATTCCCTATAATCTCACCTGAGTCTCCACCTGGATGAGATCACAATTTGTTATTTAATGGGCTCTCTGCCTCTCAAGAGCTCTCTTCCTCTACTCAGAGATTGCAACATGTTGTAAGTAGGCTGTGAATGGGCTAATCATGCCCTAGGCACGTGGCTTATTATTTTGTATCCTTGATTTCTAATAATCGTTAATAAACCTCATAAAAATATAACTCTTTTTACTAGAAATTAAATTAACTGTTACAGTACTTTGCAAATTTTAGTGTTATATGAATGCTAGTTCTTAAAAATTGTAATATTATATAATAACATTATATAATGTTATAAA
Organism: Monodelphis domestica; assembly: GCF_027887165.1. Lineage (NCBI taxonomy): Eukaryota > Metazoa > Chordata > Mammalia > Didelphimorphia > Didelphidae > Monodelphis > Monodelphis domestica. The sequence goes on from NC_077233.1 coordinate 196,789,364, forward strand.
ATATGTTATATTATTATTAAATAATAGAGGAATTCTGAGAAAATCACCAAAGTAAGTTAAAATTTTTTTCACCTGTGAATTATAATATTGTTAAAAGAATGGATACTTATAGAGCACCTTAAGATTTGCAAAGAGCTCTATTATCTTGTTGGACCTCAGCACAACCCTGCATTCTGCAGGGATTATTGTTCCTCACAATTGTCCTATAAGGCAAGTAATACAAATATTTTGTATTTTGATTTTATATAAGATGAAACTGAGGCTAGAATAGTTATAGCAACATGCCCAGATTAATACAGTAAGTATTAGAAGCAGAATTTGAACTCATGTCTTTCGGGCACCAAGCCTGGCGCTACATAAAACTACCCCAGAAAAACCTCTCTAATTGTTAAAATCAAGTTTGATTCTTTGGCTAATATCTGTTTAAATCCTTCTGTTCATCCAATTCTGCAATCATTTAAAGGTAGCATAAAACTATACAACAATTACATGTTTCACTACAAATCCCACGCTGTCCCATCATAGGGAGACTCGGTCTTTTAGACTTTCAGATTGCAAAAATCCTGACTTGGAACAAATGCAGACTTTGTGGCAAGAGCTTAAGTAAGATAAATAATATTTGAGTGCTTGATACTTGAAGGAAGTCCTGGAAGGTGATTCACTGCCTCAGCAGCAGTAGAAATGGCAGAACCCAGAGACAGCAACTTCATATCCTAGTGGCCAAGTGAACTGGGTGGAAGACTCACCTTCCTGGTCTCAGACACTTACTAGCTGTGTGACCTTGGGCAATTCCCTTCACCCTTGTTGGACTCAATTCCTCATAAATGAGCTGGAGAAGCAAATGACAAAAGGAGTCTCTGGTAGTTTTGCTGCAGGGCCAGACTTGGTGCCAGAAAGCCTTGAGTTTAGATTCTGCCTCTAATACTTACTGTATGAATACGAGCATGACACTATAACCATTTTAGCCTCAGTTTCCTCTTCTGTAAAATGGAAAACCAAAAGGAAATGACTGGTTTCTTTACCAAGAAAACTCCAAATGGCAAAGAATTGGACACAACTGACATAAGTAAATATATATAATATTCTATATTCTATTCTAGGCTTGTGCCTCAAATTTCTTTTCTCAAAACACTTAAGATCTGACAGTATGAAAAGCTGGCTAGAGTGACAGAACTGCAAATTTAAGTGTCTGGGACAAAATACTCCCCTCCCTTTTTTTTCTAGAAAGGGATAATTCGGAACACAGTTTTAAATGATATATCCTCCTGTGGAAGAGAGATTAGAGTTCCCAATTTAGAGTCAGGAAAGCTTGAATCTGAATCCTGCCTCAAACACTCATGAGCTGTAGGAATGCCAGGAAGTCACTTCTCCAGCTGTAAAGATTAAAATTTAGGGGAGACTGAGGCAGGTAGAAATTAGTTTCTCTCTGCGAGGAGTATTATATTTTATGAGGTTTATTAAAGGTTGAGAATTTAAGAATATACAAGAAAAAACACATGCCTAGGCCAGAGGCCTAGACAAGACCTCACCTACATTATGGAAAGAGCCACATCTGCCCCAAAACGGAAGTCCAAAAGAGAGACAAAAGCCTTTGCAATCAGCTTAAATCCTTCCTGGATCTCGGCCCACCTCAGAATTGCGTGAGATTACAAAGCATTTTGGGGAAGTGGAGCAAGGGCTTGTGGGGATTGTAGTCCTGTATTCGAGTCTATTTTTTTACACAGCGCTATAAATGAAGGAAAACAATAATACTCATCTCCAGTATTGTTGTGAGGTTCAAAATAATATAATATGTGTAACATACTTTGTAAAAGCCTTAGAGTATTACATACATATAAACGATGATGATGATTTAAGCTTCTACCACTTATGAAATGCTAACAATATCATAGCTTTATGAATGAGTTCATATACCTATTAACATCCCCATTTTACAGATGAAGACACTGAGGCTTAATTTGCCCAACATCATCTAGCCACTAAGTGGAAGACATAGCTATGTCTTAGGACTTGAGTTTTGCAACATTAAATGAATCAGATGTTCTTTTCCCTGTGTCACACTGCTAATGGAAATAACTACCATCTGCTTATCTATTTTTCCACACTGGTAAGTGAGTGAATTATTAATTCACTCTCTTGCTGTTCATCTGCCTAATTTTAAGGTGTTTTAAAAAAATAACTGTTTTTCTTTTTTGTCTAGATTTTTGACTTTGTATTAGGAATTCCCATAGTGGAAAATAGTTGCAAAGGGGCGCAGAAGATAGAGCACCAGACTTGGAGTCTGGAGAACTTGTGTTTAAATCTAGCCTCAGATACATCCTAGCTGTGTGACTCTGGGCAAGTCACTTAACCCCCTTGCCTAGCCCTTGCTGCTTTTCTGTCTTCGAATTGACGCTATGACAAAAAAATAAGAGTTTAAAAAAAGAAAATAGCTCCAAAATCATAGGATTTGAAAATTGGAAGGAATTTCAGTGGCTATCTCATCTAATGCAATAAATGGTCATTTAATCTCTGCTCAAAGATTCCATTTAAAAGGGAATATGCAATGTCCACAAACAGTGGACTGCTCTTCCATTCCTCTCTTGGACTTCTCTCATTTCCACCTTTGTTCCTTCTGTTCCTTGTTCCTGGTTCTGCCTGATAAAAGGCCAAATAAACAAACTCAATAATCATTTCCTCCATAGCAACACTCAATGATTCATAGGGGCCTCTCATATCTTGTTTATATTTTAGAGGGCAGTGAAAGGTGAAATGATTTATCTGTGGTCACACAACTGTATGTGTCAGAAGCAGAACCTGAACCCAGATCTGCCTGACTGCATGGTCAGCCCTCTCTCCCCTACATCTCAGCAGAACTGTAGAAGAGAAACTGCTTTACATTTTAACTTCAGTTTCAACAAGCTAGATGTAGACAGTGTCATCCTCATTATTCTTATATCTAATCTTGTCTGAATGAAGAAGTGCTTTTCTTCAAAAAATAATGCCTTACTGGAGACCTATACAGCTTTGTTTATGGTGAATCCTTTGAAAGAGGGTGAAATGTGTTTATTTTAATGATTAGCTGTTGAAAGGACTGAGCAAAAACAAAACAAGAAAATACAACAAAACAAGTACAGATGGCATAATCTTGACTCTTGTACATGCTTTCTTGTTACCATATGTATAAGAATGCATGAATGGTAGCTCATTACCTAAGAGATAACAGTGATTCAGAAGGAAAGGCTTTATAATAATTATCAAAGGATCCTGAGGCTTGCTAAATGCTTTATGCCCAAAAGGTCTTGGTCCCAAGTTGCTATACTGAGCAGGAGGAGAAACTGGATGATCCCTAAACATCCTTTCTGGCCTCTTGGGTTAAGAAATACTCATTAGGAATTCTCTCACAACAATGACCAATAGAAAATATATTTTGCATGGCCATCCATGTACAACGCAGATAAAATTGCTCACTAAGTTGGACAGGGGAGAAGGGAGGGAGGGAGACAATTTGGATCTTCTAATTTCAGGAAATGTATGTTGAAAATCATTATTACATATAATTGGGAAAATTAAATAAAAAAAGAAAAGCTCATTAGGGCAGCTGTCACAGTAACCAGGGGCAGGGAAACAATAGATTACATTATTAGTATTGTAATTTGCAAATTAAAAACTGTAGAAACATAGGCATGCCTTACCTGAAAGGCTCTGACTGCCAAATTTTTTTATTTTTGAATCATATGGAGGAATAATATGGTATATCATAGGCCCTAGAGTCAAAATTTGTTTAGTTGATTAGTTCTGTCCAACTTCCTTTTCCAGCTTATTTTACAGACGAGGAAACAGAGGCAAAAAGTGTTAAGTGACTTTCCTTAGAGACACACAACTATTAAGTATCTAAGGTTAGATTTGAACTCAACTCCTCCTGACTCCAAGGCCAACATTCTTTCTACTTTGCCACTTTGATGCTCTAGAGTCAGAAGACGAAACTTTGCATTTGTCATGTATTAATTGCATGATGTAGGGCAAGTCTCTGAAGTAGTCACAGAATTTCAGAATTAGAGGGAACTTCAGGGGCCAGGCCATAGCTAACCAAGAATCTCTACAGTATCTGCAGGGAATGGTCTTTCAGCATCTTAAAGGATGCTGGTAAAAGGGAACCTGATATTGCTCAGGCAGCCCAATCGTTGTTGGTTATCTCAACTTTACATCATACCTAAATCTTCCTCTCTGCCACTTCCAACATTGCTCCTACTTCTACCCTCTTGAGACAAGTGAAACAAACCCAATCTGTCTTCCATGATGGCTCTTCAAACACTTCAACAAATTCCCCTCCTAGGTCTTCTCTTCTCCAGGCAAAACACGGTTGGTTCCTTCAATGATTCTGGGTATAGCCTTGTGTAAAATAATTTCAGTGTGTGAAACTGGAGGAACACTCAACTTCCTCTCCAATAAAATAAAGATTGTTTCCTGTATAAGACTGTGTGAAGAAAGCACATATCAAATATTAATTTCTCATATGCCTCATTAATGCTATAGTTAAAATAATCTTGTAATGAATATTTTTGTGAAGCAGAGAATGTCTTACAATGTAAATTATCTTGAACCCATTGGCTTTTTATAGTCTTGGATTTTAGTCCATTTAGCCAGTGGGCAGGAGGATGAGATAATTTATAACTGATTTTCCTAGATAACTGGAGTTTGCTCTTTTAGATGGACTAGATGACCTTTAAGATACCTTCCAGTTCTAAATTTATGATCCTCTGAAAAATCTTTGATCTTAAGATTAGTGATGAAATTTTATTTTCTTGTATTTTAACCATTTTGGTGAATTTTATTTTGTTAATTTTTTTTTTACAAATTACATGTAAAAGCAATTTTTAACATTCATTTTTTTAAAATGTCAGTTTTTTTTTTAACTCTTACCTTCCATTTTAGAATCAATACTTGTATTGGTTCCAAGGCAGAAGAGTGGTAAGGGCTAGGTAATGGGGGTTAAGTGACTTCTCAAGGGTCACCCAGCTAGAAAGTATCTGAAGTCAAATTTGAACCTAGGACCTCCCATCCCTAAGCCTGGCTCTCAATCTACTGAGCCACCCAGCTGCCCCCTAAAATTTCAATTCTAAATTCTCTAACTTCCTCTCCCCCACCAATTGAAAAAGCAAACAATTTGATATAAGTTATACACTTAGTCATGCAAAATATATTTCCATATTAGTCATGTTGTAAAAGAAAACATAGATTTTAAAAATTTCATAGGGAAAAAAAAGTATTCTTTGGTCTGCATTCAGAATCCATCAGTTCTTTCCCTGAAGGTAGATAGCATTTTTTCATCCTACATTCTTCAGAATTGTCTTGGATCATTGTATTGCTGAGAATATCCATCATTTACAGTTGATCATCATATTATATTGCTCTTACTATATACAGTTTTCTCCTGGTTCTGTTCACTTCATTTTGCATCAGGTCATGTAAATCTTTCCAGGTGTTTCTGAAAGCATCATGCTTGTTATTTCTTATGGCACAGTCATTTGATGAAATCTTAAAGAAAAAATGATTAATTCATTCACTGGTCACGTATTGAGTACCTACTGTGTGCAAAACCCTGTCTTAGCCCTGGATAAAATATAAAATTTTCATAAAATTCAGTCTCTGCCCTTAGGGAACTTGCAGTCTGGCAGAGGGAATCTTATACTTTATTACTATGCTAGAAAATAACAGACATACTTTTTGATGACTCAGAAATTATCATGAACACCTTTTATCATGCTGTTCTATGACTCAGTCACAATTATTACTGATGCTCTCAGAAATTACCGAAGAGTAGAGGATTTAGTTTGTCCTGTCACTAAATTACTACAAGCTATTACACCTTTCTGGCAGTTTTTGATTCCTCTATGTCCTCCCTTGATATCAGTTGCCTCATCTCAGTTTGTTGACTTTTATCAATCCTTTCTTATTTTTATTCAGCTGTACACTATAACTCCCAAAGAAATAAGTATATTGAATTACTGATCTTTATGAATTTAACCAAGAAAGTACCTGATTGTGAGTCCTCAGAATCTGAATTCAGTGATCTTTTCCAGTATAACATGTTTCTTCTTGAGCTCTTTGATTTTCTGTTTACATATGTAGATGTATAATTTTGTTCTGGACTAGACCAGACCTAGGGATTCATTGTTATAAGAAACTTGTATAAAGAGAAAACCCTCTCTAACAATGTAAATGTCACCCACTCTGAAATTTTTTTCCTCTAAAGAGTTACTCGAGGCATTTAGAAATAATGTGACCTGGCCAAAAAGTGTATTATCTGAACCTGGACATATTCTGATCTTCCCTCTAAACTAACAGCTTATACGTTATCCTACACTGTCTCTCATAATATACACTTTGTGTTAGGTTATTTTGTACTCTGGGTACTTATTTCAGTGATCAGAAACAGATTTTAAGACTTGGATTGTTTTTCTTCTTCATAAATAAGAAAATCATGTATATGATAATTTTCTTGTTTCCAAAAAAACTTCGTTTCTTTTTATAACCATAATCATTGCTATACAGTGGAAATGTTTGCTATACACATTAAAATAGATGAATTCTCCCTTTTTTGACCCTGTAGGGGAGCATGGTGGTGAATCAATACCATGTATTGGTTCTAAGACAGAAGAGTGGTAAGGGCTAGGCAAAGGAATAATAATTACATGGATGGCAGGGCATGGCTGGATCATAATATTCATAGATGGAGAGAGTGCTCACCTCAGAGATATCACTGACTCATCAAAGTACTAATGAATCACCAAAAATATAAAACAGAGAGAGCCTAGAGGAAAGAAATAAAAAAGACATGACGGGTTCAGAAAGCACCCTGTTTAAGGTCTACAGCTGGGAACACATGAACTGGAAGAGATGGGAGCTACATTCTGCCTCACCCTTCTCATTCTGCAGCTCAAATCATTAACCTGTAGTTCCCAGTTCATGGCACAAGCCTCTGCCCTGGTAGGTGCCAGGGAGGATATTATGGGACACCAGCTTCATAGGTAGTCCAATAAATCTTAAATCATCTCTCCTAGATCTATTTTAAAGAGGCAAAAGATGGTCTCTGCCTTCAAACAGCTCACCATTTAATAGAAGACCACCTACTAGCACAGGTTCCTTTCATCTGCTATAAAGCATACAATATTGAAGTGTAAAGTAATTAATTTACATAAAGAAATTACAGGATTGATCTTGAGAAAGCATGGCAGAGATTGCTGGCTGGACATGGAGTCATGAAACTTGAGTTGGACACCTACCTCAGAGACTTCCCTGATATGTGTATATCCTTGGCCAAGTTGCTAGTCCTTGGAGAACCTAGATGAGGAAGTAGGTTCTCTAAAGAGCAGCAGTTGTTCAGGGTCATACACAGAGTTGGAAGGATTATTGTGAGACAAATATTTAGTAACTAAAACTACAACCTGTGTGTAAGCTATTTTTATCCTTTATCCTTTGATCACAATAAGTTGTAATTTACTTGGTGTTAATTGTTATCTAAACCAAACCTCTGAAATATATACATATGCACACACACACAAACACACACACACATACACACATAAACATATATATATATATACTTACATGTATACAGATCCATGAATGTATTCCCTGAAAAAGTAATGGTTTTAGCCTGCTATATTCACTTCCCATAGAAACTAAATTTTCTAATAAAGTGTGTCTTTTATTTATTGGTAGCAAAGTCAGCTTTGGACATTGGAGTCACTCAGTGCCTAGTTTCTCAATTTCTTCATAAAGATTATGTATCCATTTTGTATTTTATGAATTTTCTCTCTCTATATGTATATATATACATATATACACAAACATATAATATTCTCTATTGGTTCTACATTACAGTGACTACTCTGTCATTGGTTTATTATGGTTTTTGATTTGAGGCTGAATCTATTTTATGTCAGAGATACCCACTGGAAATTTCTATGTCAGATAACCAATTTGGAACTGAAATATTCAGCCAACTATACTAATATTTCCCAGTGTATAGAGTTATTCTATATCCTGTAGAGAAACTGTATAGACTGTTTTTTAAAAAATTTTTTACTACCAAGTGTCTGGCAGCATGTTGCCAAAACTTATAGTTCTTAAAGCTGCTGACCTCTTGTAAATTATCCAAACTTCTTTTCTGACCAGTACCTTGGGAACAGAACCACTTATATTCCTTGGTTGGACCTTGGCAATGCCAAAAAAAAGAAACAGAATAAAAAGAGCAATATTCATTTTAAAAAATTGATGAATTCTACACAGGAAGTTAATTTCTGCAATGTGATAGGTAAATCATATTTCTATAAATTATTATTTTCACTCTCATCTCAGAAATTTCCATGTGGGAAATGTCACACTTAACAATGTAGGAAATTAGAGATCACATAGTACCAGAAATTGTGATAATTGTCATTAACATATACATATTCACACCCATTTATAGAGAGATATACAAACATAAAGTACTTAGTGTGCAATTAGAGGGACCTCCTATCTATCCTATCTATCTATCTATCTATCTATCTATCTATCTATCTATCTATCTATCTATCTATCTATCTATCCACCCATCCATCTATCTATCCATCCATCCGTCTATCTATCCATCTATCTATCTATCCACCTATCCATCTACCTATCCATCCATCCATCTATCTATCTATCTATCTATCTATCTATCTATCTATCTATCTATCATCTATCTATCCACCTATCCATCTATCTATCTATCTATCTATCTATCTATCTATCATCTATCTATCCACCTATCCATCTATCCATCCATCTATCTATCTATCCACCTATCCATCTATCCATCCATCTATCTATCTATCCACCTATCCGTCTATCTATCCATCTATCTATCCATCTATCTATCTATCTATCTGTATTTTTGCTTGTGGCTTGGGCTAGACTTTAAAAACAAAACAAAATTAAAAACCTAACAACATAAAACCCAAAGGACAGGCAATTAAAAAAATTATAAAATAGCCAATGACTATTAGCAATGCATTACATCTGAATTAGTCCTGGTTCCATGTAATGGTGATGTCCCCAACTCTCATTTGACAGGCAGACTTGGCTGGCATGCTCCAATCTTCAGTCTTGACATTCTGCAGGTTCCTGATCTCATCTGCTCTCATACATTCATCTTGTCTCAAATGCCTTTCAGATACATCTTTGTTATATAATCACCTCCTAAAACTTGCTAACATCACCATTCCCTAAGCAGTCTTCTTGTCATCTGCTGCTCCATTGCCGTTATTAATCACCAGTTTCTTCTTTTACTCACACCTCCTCTGACTGTAGATAGCAATGCAACAGCTAGGATCAGAGCCATTGCCAAAAAGGCTGAAAGGATGATCAGTCATAGAATTTTGTCCCACCTTGGAAGGTCAGGCTTTGGTTTCCATCAGAGAATAGCATTGGATATCCTCTAAGCATAGGCTGACGGAGTCAATAAGGAATCAAGTTGTCATGATCTGAATGTTCCTATGCATTATCATTATCCTGAAATAGTAGTTAATGAAACTCTTGGAAACTCAGTAGTCCGGATCACTGAGAAGTGAGTGGTATTTCCATTTGTATCTGAGAAATGAAAAAAGGAATCTTCAACAAGAGTAGTTGAGTCTTCAGAAAGGCTGAAGGAAATTGAGTCTTTAGGAAGGCTCTGTTTCTCCATCTGCTGCAAGATATTTGTCTAATGGAAGTCCCCCATGTCCTACCCTAAGTACTTTCAAGGTTAGCTGCTTTCCTGAAGAGTTCCCTCAAGCTTTCTTTTTTCACTTACTGGGCTTTTCCTTCCAGGAAATTCTAGTGCAGATGATTCTATAGTGGAAATACAATATCAGAGTCTTGAAATTTTGATAAATGAATATTGTTTCTGAGTTACACATTTTTTTCCCTTCTCTTGCATCTTTACCAGGTTCCTTATCTGATTTCAGGCTTTTCTTACCATTTGATATGAAAAAAGATAGGGGGCAACTGGGTACCTCAGTAGATTGAAAGCCAAGCCTAGAGACATGAGGTCCTGGGTTCAAATTTGGCCTCAGAACCTTCCCAGCTCTGTGACCCTGGACAAGTCACTTGACCCCCATTACCTAGCCCTGACCACTCTTCTGCCTTGGAAGCAGTACACAATATTGATTCCAAGAAAAAGGTAAGGGTTTTTATAAAGAAAAAAGACAAGGAAGGAAAGTCAGGCAGGCAGTAAAAAGGAAGATTATACTACATAAAATAAGAGAAATTTGAGGGAATTAAGTTTATTTTAGTTAAATGACCAGTGGAATTAAAGACCATTTAACAAACATACAGAGGGCAGGTCTTACTATCAGAAGCTTAATGTAATTATGTAACATGGAATTATTTTTTTGGGAAATTTTTATTTAATTAGTTAATTTAGAATATTTTTCCATGATTACAAGATTCATGTTCTTTCCCTCCCCTCCCACTCCTCCCACCCCATCAATTAACATGGAATTATTTTTGACTCCTACTTATTTGCCTACATATTCAATCATTTACTATTATGTCTTGGTTATCTTTTAGGGTCACAGATTTAATGTTAAAAAGGGCTAGAAAGACCAGCCAGGGAGTAGTGTTCAGGACTTGCTGACAGGAAGAAGTGTGGTCAACTCTTGCCTCAAATTCTCATTAGCTGTATGATTTTGGGCAAGTCACTTAGCCTTCTGAACCTCAGTTTCCGCATATATAAAATGAGGTTGTTGGTCTTTATGGCTTCAAAATGCCTACCTACCTCTAAAGCTGTTATCCTATAATCCCAGTGAAATCTTTTTTTTTTTTGTCACCCATAGAAATTGAGACCCAGGAAAGTAAAAGAATTTGGCTCTGGTCATTTAGGTAATAAACAACAGCATTAGGATCTGAACACAGGTCCTCTGACTCTGAATTCAGTTCTCTTTGAGGGAGGCAGCTGGTGGTACTCTGGACAGAGCTCTGGGCTTGGAGTCATGAAGACTTGAGTTCAGATTTGGCCTTTGATACTGATACTGACCCTGGGTAAACCATTTAACCTCTCTGTCTATCCTAGCATCATTAAATAGAAAATAGGTAAGTTATTTAGCCTCTGTCTTAGCAGCCTCAATTACAAAATGGAAATATCTCCTTTGCCAGGTTGTTATGAGGATCAAGTAAGAGACTTGTAAAAAGGGTTTAGCACTGTGACTGGCACACAATAGGCACTATATGAATGCTTTATTCACCTCCTTCCCCTACCCTTCCCCCTTTCCATTGAATCTCTGACTTTCACAGTTTTCCTATTATTCCTACACTATAGTTTAGGTCTTATTAGCCAGCACATTGCAAGAGCTGCCCTGATTCTAATCTCTTTCTTATCTATTCTGTGCTCCTTAGAGCTGCTGAAATAGTCTTCCTAAGGCATTGGAATAGCCATGTCACTTATCCCTCAAAGCGTGTTAGGGGTTTTCTGATTGTCTCTCAGATAAAATACAAACTCTTTAGCCTAACTTTAAAACATTTTTCAATTTTTACTGATATATTTTATCTTATATCGCCTTTATTTCCCAATCTATCTCTTATCCATCCTCTGTATGGCAAGCTATGCCTCACAACAAAACCTTTTTTTAAAGAGAAAGGGGGAAAAAGAAATTAGTTTAATGAATCAATATGTCATCTGAGTCTGTCAGGATGTACAGTATTCAACACCGACAGTCTTCCACCTGTCTAGTGAAAGGAGAAAGATGATTTTCTCATCTCCTCTTTGGGGATAAGGTTGATCATTATAATTATATTACATTATAATTACACAGTTTTATTTTTTATTTCCCTTTATACTGTTATATACTGCATATATTGTTTCTTTGCTTCTGCTTATTGCAGTTTTACTTCCAAGAAAGTAATAGAATGAAGGCCAGTTACAAAATGGAATTGGTTTGGAATAAGAATCAAGAGAACCAATCAAATTTCATCTTATGAATACTGACTCTGTCTTGTGTTGCCATATGTATTATCCTCCATCTCATTTTTCTGAAATAATTCATGAGAAAATAGATGATATAAGCCACTTAATGTTTCATAACATGCAGGTGGATTCAGTTAATCAGCATCTCCCAATTCTGGGAAAGGAGAGATCTTGAACCTACTTACCCTCTCCCAACTCAATCAAAACTCACCCTGCTCCTCGCCCAGCTTGGAACAGATTGTTTCTATGAGTCAACCCATATTATCTGAAAACTGGTCCTAAGCTGGTCAATCAATTACTTTTCCTTGTTTATTTGATTGAATAGACACTTGGGGAAGGGGGAGGGAGACACCTTTTTTTCTGATTTCAGGGAATTATAGCTATTCCCTCTATATCTCCCAATTTGGAAAATCCTTAATTTTCTCTCAAATTAGAGATCAAATTACCTAATTTTGTATCCTGGTCTCAAAAGGACACTTGCTTATACTTCGTTATTTTTATTACCTGTTCCTCATATTCTGTAATATCATCAAGTGAAAAAGGAGATGGAGAAATTCAACTGACCAGGTTTCCCCTGATCAATCTCACTTTCTACTACATAAGATGATAATTTGTTATTATATTTTCTCAAATACTTGTTTGGATGGCATTGATGTGATTTAATTTTTATAGTTTTTAGTCTTAATATAATGTTATATAAATTATTTTCCTTATATTAAACCATCATTGTGTTTCTGGTATAAATTCTACTTGATCCCTCATCTGTGCCATCCTCATCTGTCCTTCATTCTGCAGCCTGTAAGCATTTACCATGCAACTCTACTTTCTTCTCTATTTGTCCCTCAAGTTTACTATTCAATAACTATTATTTCAGCCATACACCACCACCAAAAGAATAAAAAGAATGATTTTTGTTGCTGGGAAAAGATTGTGGTAATTAAAATCACTGAGCAAATTCCCAAAGGCAACCACTCTCCTATGGTTCAACACTGGACCCAACTCATTATCCATTTAATATGTCCAAGATATATGATGCCAGTGGACCAATTCTATGGTTTGCCCATCTAGCTGCATATTGTACTTTGTTTGATAGCCATTCTTCAGCCAATTGACTTTTCCTTTGGGGATAATTAGATTGAACATTCTCAAGCAATTATAGATGTCATTTTAGGAGATCCTATGCTGAAATCAGCACAATTCTTTTCACAAATCAGCATTTGGAGGATCTCACCATATAAAAAGAATCCTTTGCCATTTGGACTCTATTCTAGGAATCCTCAGATTGTGGCATATAGATTTGGTGAGCACATTTCCTTGTTTCTTATCTCTATTATAACTTCTGGAATATTTTAAAAAGGAGATGAGCCTTTATAACGGAATCCATTGTTATTATATCTACAAATAGTGAGCACACTGGATTTTGGATTCTTTCCACTTTTCAGGCAATTGTATATCTGTAAAGACATTAGTTATTATGGGATATAATTTGTGAAATCTGTCTCTTGGTTTCTTATACTTTCATCAAAGATGGGAGTGTACAGAGTTCTTGTAAATATTTTGTAGAGTTGGAGGGTAGGCCCATAGATTTGTGGTTGTCAATTTTTTTGGTTACCTTTTAAAAAATCATAATGTCTGGGTTTTTCTTCCCAAGGAGCTAGTATCCTTGTCAATTCAATTTCTGGAAACCCCATGTCCTTGTTTGAGAAATCACCTCACTTTATTCTACCAAGAGATGAATGAGTCCTTCTAAAATGATGCCAGTTTAAATTAGTAATATATATTTTTGAATTTGCAAGATTTTTCTTATAATAAAAAGAATTGACCAAATCTTTCAAACCACTTTAAGTTTGGCACCTCGTGGAAAATTCCTCTTCAAATGATTGATTCTGCATCAAGTTCCTATAGTAAAAAAATGAAAGGAAAAGAAAGTATAAAACTTATATATCCATATGGGATTTATTGAAAAATATTCTGTACAATTAATTGAGGCCTCAGAAGGACTGGAAATGGGTGTGGAGGGATGCTATTAGTCTCCAAATCTTCATCCAATTAAATAATGAAATTCATTGGGGATGAAGAATATTAGTTCCCCTAAAATGGCTTCCCAGTTTTCCCCTTTTGTACAGGAAAAGATTCATCTCTGAAGAATTAAATTTGCTTCCTTGTTTCCTTAGAGCAATAAATGACAGGGAAGCAAAGCATTATCTGTTATTTCTGCACCCAAATCTACTCTTTGGGATTTTTGACCTCTCTAATTGGTGAAAAATTGAAATTGGCATAGAAATGGAATTCTGTTTCCCCCACTATTCAAGGATTCTAACAGGGTGATGTGAGAATATCTGTTATCTATAATCCATGGTGCTAGGAGACCTCAGGGTCCAGTGGACACTTATCTGTGAAGTATAATTGTATAGACAGGAGGGATTTTCTTGTATGGTTTTAGTGGTTTAAAGGAAAGAATTAAAGAAAAACAATTAAGACTATATAGGTATCCTGGATAATCAAAAGGCACAGCATTCCCTGGGAGCTCTTTATCTCTTAATTGCTATGCTAGTACCCTGAGAGTGACCTTGATCCATTTTCTCAAGTAAGAGGACAAAGGCTCTTTGATAGAGGTGTTTACAGTTTTCCCGCTGGATTCTGGTTATGAATTCTAGCCCAAGTTCTATGAGGGGAAATCTTCTAATAGGCAAGGAATTAACATTAGGAATTATCAATAATCTCCATATGAGAATTACTAATATATTTATGCATGAACTACATGAGTGTGTCTACATTCTCTAGCAAGAAATAGGAATTCATTTGAGCTTCTAGAGTAAGAATGACCAAATTCTAAATGAAAAAGCTACCTTCATACACATTTTAATAATTATCCTAGCTACCATATTGAACAGCTAGATGGTATTGTGGATAGAGCACTGGACCTGGAGTCAAAAAGACCCAAGTTCAAATCCATCCTTAGACACCTACTAGTTATGTGATCCTAGGCAAGTCACTTCACTCTCTTTGCTTCCATTTCCTCAACTGTAAAATGAGCTGGAGAAAGAAATGACAAACAACAACTCCAGTATCGTTGCCAGAAGAATCCCAAATGGGGTCATGAAGTATTGGACACAACTGAAATGACTAAACAGCCACATGAGGCAATGAATTGTAGCAAAGTTGAGTAGTTTACATAAAGGGGAAGTTTTCTCAGTTACCTTAATCTTTTCTAGTGAGGAGTGCCCTCATGCTGGCAATTCTATGCTCCCCTTGAAGTCATGTGATCTACTTCTGCCATGCTGCTATTTCTTCCACCAGTTTCCCTCATTATTCTGGGGAAATATAGCCCATTAACCATGATTATTCACTAGAGTCCTTGAAAGTGTATATACTTTTTCCTGGGTTATTGTATAGGAAATTTTTTTCACCTCTGAGGTCATTCCCAACTATTAAGATTCTATAATTTTTGATTCTTCTATAGGAAATAATATCAAGAAACATTCTAAAAACAGAATTGACAAGAAGAAACTTATCTGCTATACCAGATTTTAAATTATATTATGGAACAATAATTACTTCATGAGATGGCTTGACACAGAGATACAGTCTTGAAACCAAGATGACATGGGTTTAAAAACACATATTGTCTTGTGAGCCTGGGTAAGTTGATATAATTCTGTTAGCTTTGGTCTGCTTATATATAAAATGGGAATAATAATAGCACCTTCTAATATACCATGTAATAATTAAAATTATGAGGCTGATACTAGCTTAATAACTTTATTAAATTAAAGTAATAGGTGTAATAAAGAGAGAGAAAGGTAGGAAAGAGGAAGAGAGATACTTAGCTTTCTAATTTATTAGCTGCCACGATGGGCTTGTGGCTAAACTCCTACAAGGGTTCCTTTAGCTCTTCATGATACAGCCAAAAGCTCCAGACAGGCTCCTGGTCTTACCTTTTAAACCCTTTTCTCCACTCTCTACCTCTCATCCATCACATCTCAGGAACCAATCATAGTTTCTTAATTTGCCTGGGCCACCTAATGGGGCAGAGCCTGTGGAATCAGTTTCCTCTCTCATTGGTTCCTTAGTTCTTTAACTTCCTTTCTCTGAGGGCTTGTCTATACCTGAATTTATTCACTGAAAGATGATGTTAAAAAAAGCAACATAACGGAGAGAGAAATTTGCTTCCAACAACCAAGTTCATTTAACCACTTAGGATAGATTAGCATTTACAAAGGGGTATTCACTGAACGATATAGCAACAACAAAAGTACCAATATTTTCTCTATGTGGCACAGGGGAGAGAGTATTGATCATGGAGCCAAGAAACACTGAGTTTAAATCCTGCCTCAGATGCTTACTAGCTTTGCGATCCTAGACAAGCCATTATAATTTGATTAGTCTCAATTTCCTTATCTGTAAGGTGGGGTATTTCACAGGGTAAAATTGTGAGGATCAAATGTAATAACATATGTAAAGTGCTTTGCAACCCTTAAAGCACCATATAAATTTTAGCTATTATTACTATTATTAAAATTACATGCGAGAAGAGAGTTGTAGGAAACCTGTATGAGTGGAAAAAAGATGAGCTAATCATGTAACTAGAACAAGAAGTGGATGAATGATTGCATGCGTAGCTGAATGAGCAATAAATGCTGATTGTGTACAAAGCACTGTGCTTAGATAACCAGTGGACAGGCTCAATGCTTAGTTGCTATTCATACAGTATCAAAAGATTTGGTTAAATACTCCTAGCATGATGAGTAGATCCCAATGGAGGATTATGGGAGGAATTTGATTAGAGTCTCACAGGATGTGCAAGCATAAATGGATTAAATATGCATAATTGTGGGGAGAACCCATATACTGATGATATTGCAAATCCATCCAAGCATCAAAATATTCATTAATTATATTATTCTTGAGTTCTTCTACCCCATATTTATCAGGTTTAGAAATATAAACTATATTTATCTTATAGAGAAAAAAGACACAGAGATATATTAGAAAGTAGGTTATTATATAGAAAGGGATTATTTGTTTTTTAAATATTTCAAATAATTCACTAGCAAATTCATAAGATCTGGTGCATCTTTCTTTGTGGTGGTAAAGAATTGGAAACTGAGGGGATGACCATCAATTGGGGAATGGCTAAACAAATTATGGTATATAATTGTGATTGACTACTATTGCACCATAAGAAACAATGAACAAATTGATTTTTAAAAAACCTGAAAAGACCTATATAAGATCATGTACAGTAAAATGTAGAGTAGAACTAGGAGAACAGTATACACAGTCACAGAATTAATACTAGAAAAGTAATCTGAGAATGTTATCTCCAGAAAGGGAACAGAAAGATAAAACATGAAAGACTTAATTTTTATGAACATGTTGGTCTCCATGACAGTCTTTGTGATATAAGAAGGGGAGGGAGGGATTGAGACTAGTGGATGAGATCTATTATGTAGATATGAAGAAAAGTAAGTTAAATATATAGGAGATATTTGATTACATTTGTGTAATATCTTCTTTTTCTTTGTATATGAAAATGCTTGTTTTGTTTGGATTTATAAGCATTTGGAATAATAATTTTGAAAATTACCATAAAAAGGATATGGAGCCTATTTCATGAGTTGAATCATTAATGGTCTATTTAATTTTACCTACTGAGATTAATTTATTTAGGTCATTTACTTCCTGTTTTGTGGATGTGGAATATCATATTTTTTGTTTTGTTTTGTTTGCAATTAAATACTTATGGACCTGAATCTTTTGAAAATTGTTAATAGATTTTTTTGTTCTATGATCCATAATAGTGATAATAGTTCATTTTTATAGATTCAATTTTGTTATCCTGTAGCTATGAATAATAATCTTTGATAGTTTTATATCATTTGTGATCATTGTGATCTCCCTCTTTTGCAGATCTAGAGATGAAAGAAACCTTTGAGTTCCTCTAGTAGAAGACAATTATTTTATAGGTGATGAAGCTGAGCCTCAGAGGAATTATGTCTTAATAATAGGTAATATTCACATAGTTCTTTAAGGTTCATATAACCTGTTACATATTGTCATTTTATCCTCAAAATAATCCTGTGAGGTAGTTATTATTGTCTCAATTTTACAAATGAGGAAACTGAATCTGAAAAAAAATTAAGTGACTTGCTCAGGGTCAGTATCCAAGGTAGAGATTTGAACTCAGATCTTACCATAATGTCAAGTCCAACACTCTACCCCTTGTGCCACCTGGCTGCCACAAAATTACTTGCTTAAAGTCAAGGCAGAACTTTGAAACCAGTTTCTTTAACTTCAAATGTCATGTTCTTGGATTAGACCACACTGTTTATCGTTTTGATAAATCAATTTTTCTCCCTCTTTTAATTAAATTATGTATTTACTTATCAATTTTATTGTTTTTTTTTTGTAGTGGGACCCAGAAATAAGAGAGGGGGAAGTGGAGCAGAACACAGGAAACCCAGAGGTTCAGGGGACAACTCATAAACTTCTCTAAGTTCAGGAACCTGTCTGGCCTGAAAAGACCATCCCTGATAACCACCAATAAACAGATAAAGATTGAGATCTGCATATCTCCTAATAAACAACCAGCCCCAAAGCCACCTGAACATCCCTTTCCCCCAGTTTTTTGTCACATAACTAGTTCTCCTGGGAAACACATATAATCTTCATCCTTTTGTACTTTAGGGAGGCAGTCTTCCACTAGCAAGCTGCCTCCTAGCCATCAAACTCACTAATACATTGCTTTAAATTTATTGGGGCACCCTGAAAGTCCTTAGGTGTGGACTCCTTGTGGATCATGATTCCTTTCACTCATAATATTTTCAAGAGATATTTCCCAATGGATAAGTAGTCAAAGAAAACAAAATTTAAAAAAAATTGTAAACTATTAATAATCAAAGGAAAGATTACTCCAAATGGCTAACAATAAAAGAAAAGTAAATCAAAACAACCCCAAAGTTTCACTTCATTCTTAGCAAATTGGCAAAGATGACAAAAGATGGATATGGTCAATATTAGAGGGGCTAGAGACAGACACATCTCAGTAAAGTTCTAAACCCGTCTAGTCATTTTGGGGAAAAAAAATCCGACATTAGGAGGTAGGGATAAGGACTGAACCTGTGATTTCATTAAGAAAGGCTGTTCATGTTGAGGAATTTTCTCTCCCAGTGTGGGTTGGCACCCTCTCAAAAATTTAGTCTTAGATCAATTGCCCAGAAAAGAGGCATTAAACTAAAAAAATTCCCAAGTACCACTAACCAAATTAAAATGTAAATGAGAAATACTCAACAAGATAAATAAAAATATGCCACAACAGAGACAATACTAAATTTGTGGTTTTCTAAGTCAAAATGTGGGAGGCATATATTTCTATTTGAGTTTGAGGACCCTAGCCTAGAGTACAGTGAGGTTATGCATGAATAAATGAATGAATGAATGAATGAGTGGATGAATGAATGAAAAAGCATTTATCAAGTATTTTCTAGGAGCCAAGCACTGCTAAGTGTTAGCAGTATAAATATCAGTAAGACAGTTGCTGTTCTCAAAGAACTTACATTCTAATAAGAGAAGACAACCCAGGAAAGATAAATTAGAAAGGAGAGCCTGATCTGGAAATGGTTAGGAAGTATAATGGAGACCTAGTTCTGGACAAAATAACCTAAAAACTCTTCTATCAGATCCCGGGGTCCCTGAGGCAGATTCTAAGATGTGTAGATTAAGTGATTTTTGCAGGGTCATTAAAGTCAGTGTGTGTCAGAGGCAGAATGTGACTCTGAGAAGTCTTTTTTTATCTTTTGATCTCATCCCTCCCCATCTCCTCTTGCAGGTTGCACCTGTAATCATCCCATCTAGCTAATCTTCACTCTTTTCTTATTTACTGGTTCATTGTTTGCTGCCTGTGAACAAGCTCCAGTCTTCTAATTCCTTAAAAAGTCCTTACTTTGCCCTGTTGTCCCCTCAAGTTGTCATCCTACTTCTCTCCTCCCTTTCACAACTAATCCTAGAATAATGTTTATACTTGTTGCTTCCATTTCCTTTCTTCTCATTCATATCTGCCTTCCAGCCTTATCACTCAACTGATACTGCTCTCCAAAGTTACCAATGATTTTGACACTGAAAAATCTAATAGCCCTTTCTCAGTCCTCCTTCATTCCCTCTCTACAGCATTTGATACTGTGGATCATCCTTTCCCTCTGTCTTCTTTAGGTTTCCATGACTGCTTTCTTCTGGTTTCTCTCCTCCTGTTTGACTGTTCTTTTTAAGTCACCTTTCCTGGATCTTTATTCCAGGTTACTATACAAACCTCTCATACACTTAGGATTCTATTTCTGACTTTCATTGATTTATTTATGAGCAGTTTTTATTCATTCATTCAATAAACATTTATTAAGTGGTGAAATCAAGAAAAGGATTGTATCTGTGATATTATTGAGA
The DNA here is from genome assembly GCF_027887165.1 of Monodelphis domestica. Taxonomy (NCBI): domain Eukaryota; kingdom Metazoa; phylum Chordata; class Mammalia; order Didelphimorphia; family Didelphidae; genus Monodelphis; species Monodelphis domestica. Next base: position 196,809,756 of record NC_077233.1, read on the forward strand.
AAGAAAAATTGGGATAAGGAAATTCCCTCTCCCAATGTAAGCTGGAAATTTCTGCACAAATAATCTTAGATGACTAGAGCATAGAGAGATTAAATCACTTACCCGGGATCATAAGTCGCTATGTGTTAGAGAAAAGCCTTACTTACAGTTTTTTCTGGTTTTAAGACTGGATTTCTGTCCATTATGCCATGCTATCTTAATTATTCATCCTTAATAGAATTTAAAAGTTGGGATAGTAAACAAATCCCCCTTAACTAGTTCTATTTTTAGAGTTGTTCTTGATAGCTTTTTTTCCCCATAACAGAATCACAGAATTACAGAATCTCAAGAATTGGGAATGACCTCAAGGGTGTTATAGTCTAAGGTGTATCTGACTGAGAATTGCTTGTATATCATGCCCAGCAAGTAGACACCTAGACTTTAAGAAGGGGAGAGAAAAGATGTTAGGGGAAATCTTCTACTGTCTACATTTTACTTTTCCACTTTTTGGAGAGCTCAATTTTTTTTTTATTTTTTTTTTCACTTTAAACATTATTTTATTTGGTCATTTCCAAACATTATTCATTGGAAACAAAGATCATTTTCTTTTCCTCCCACCTCCCCCTTCCCACCACCTCTCCCATAGCCGACGCACAATTCCACTGGGTATCACATGTGTTCTTGGTTCGAACCCATTTCCATGTTGTTGGTATTTGCATTAGAGTGTTCATTTAGAGTCTCTCCTCAGTCATATCCCCTTCCCCCCTGTAGTCAAGCAGTTGCTTTTCCTCAGTGTTTTTACTCCCATAGTTTATCCTCTGCTTGTGGATAGTGTTTTTTCTCCTTGATCCCTGCAGGTTGTTCAGGGACATTGCATTGACACTAATGGAGAAGTCCATTACCTTCGATTGTACCACAGTGTATCAGTCTCTGTGTACATTGTTCTCCTGGTTCTGCTCCTTTCACTCTGCATCAATTCCTGGAGGTCATTCCAGTTCACATGGAATTCCTCTAATTCATGATTCCTTTCAGCACAATAGTATTCCATCACCAACATATGCCACAATTTGTTCAGCCATTCCCCAATTGAAGGGCATCCCCTCATTTTCTAATTTTTTGCCACCACAAAGAGCGAAGCTATGAATATTCTTGTTCAAGTCTTTTTACTTATTGTCTCTTTGGGGTACAGACCCAGCAGTGCTATGGCTGAATCAAAGGGCAGACATTCTTTTATCACCCTTTGGACATAGTTCCAAATTGCCCTCCAGAATGGTTGGATCAATTCACAACTCCACCAGCAATGAATTAATGTCCCAACTTTGCCACATCCCTTCCAGCATTCATTACTTTCCTTTGCTGTCATGTTAGCTAATCTGCTAGGTATGAGGTGATACTTCAGAGTTGTTTTGATTTGCATCTCTCTGATTATAAGAGATGTAGAACACTTTTTCATGTGCTTATTAATAGTTTTGATTTCTTTGGCTGAGAACTGCCTGTTCATGTCCCTTGCCCATTTATCAATTGGAGAATGGCTTGATTTTTTTGTACAATTGATTTAGCTCTTTGTAAATTTGAGTAATTAAACCTTTGTCAGAGGTTTTTATGAAGATTGTTTCCCAATTTGTTGCTTCCCTTCTGATTTTAGTTACATTGGTTTTGTTTGTACAAAAAACTTTTTAATTTGATGTATTACAGATTATTTATTTTGCATTTTGTGACTCTTTCTAAGTCTTGCTTGGTTTTAAAGCCTCTCCCTTCCCAAAGGTCTGACATATATACTATTCTGTGTTCGCCTAATTTTCTTATAGTTTCCTTCTTTCTGTTCAAGTCATTCACCCATTTTGAATTTATCTTGGTGTAGGATGTGAAGTGTTGATCTAAACCTAATCTTTCCCACACTGTCCTCCAATTTTCCCAGCAGTTTTTATGAAATGAGAGCTCAATTTTTAAGGGAGTTTTTCTTTCCATGAATCCATAACTAACATCCACCTATGTTCTGTTCTGCTCTTTTGGAGTCAAGAAGAAAATAAGTCTCTATTCTACAAAACAATAAGGATCCTGGGATCTTAAGTCTGAATCTGCAAGGGACTTTTAAAGACTATCTCATCCAACCTCTTCATTTTATAATTGAGGAAACTAAGAATTTGGGAAGTTAAGGGACTTGTCCAAGGTTCAAATAGGGCATAGTAAATATCAGGAGTGAGATTTAAACTGAAGACCTCTGATTCCAGAACCAATAACAATCTTTCCATTGTACTTTGTTACATCAAAAACATATAGCATATCTCCTGTACATATTCTCTTCATCAAGCTAAACATACCAAGTTCCATCCAGTAATTCTCATATGATCTTGAGGACCTACCCCTCCTAACATCATGACTTCTCTCTGTTTATCAATAGATTTCCTAAGATGTGGCATCCAGGAATAAACATAATAGTATGGATGTAGACTATCATCTGTCTGGTCCTGACTTTTATGTCTCTCACAGTGTCTTGCACATTATGTTCTTTTTAAAAAAAAAATCTAAAATCCTAACCTACCTCTTAGAATCAATATCATGTATTGGTTCAAAGGCAGAAGAGTGGTAAGGTCTAGGCACTGGGTGTTAAGTGACTTGCCCAGGGTCACACAGCTAGGAAGTGGGGTCCTCTTGATTCCAAGAGTGACACTCTATCCACTGAGCTATTTAGCTGCACCCATTTTATGTTCTTAATATGGAGAGTTTGGAGCTTCTGGAGTTTGTAATAATATTTATTCTGCCCCTCCTCTCGCTATTGGATTCTTTTCAGACAGATTGCTGTCTAGCCATATTTTCCCCATCTTTTACTTTTGAAATTGATTTTTTAAGCCCAAGTGATTTTACATCTATCAATATTAAATTTCATCTTATTAAATTTGGTCCAAAGTTCTAGCTTGTTGAAATCCTTTTAGATATCAACTTTGTCATCTGGCATGTTAGTTATCCCTTTTGATTTGAATCATCTGAAAATTTGATATCCATGCCATTTACGTCTTAATCCAAACAGCAACTGATCCCTGGGGGATTGTGCTAGACTTTTGAATTGTCATCCTCCTCTTAATAGTACTGTCCTTGGATTTGTTTACTCAACAGGCGCAGAATCCATATCCTTCTCTGTGTTTTGAATCAATATTCACCATATGGGAATCATATGTTCTTTCCAAGTTTGGTAGAATTTTCTTGTGGATCCACCTGGCACCAATATTTTTTTTTGGTAGGGTACCTTCTAAAAAGTCTTTTGATTTATCTTTATGAAATGAATATATTTGGGTCAAGCTGTTCTTGATTTGTTAATTTAGGCATTCTTCACTTTTGGAAAGAATTGACTCAGATTTATAATTTAAAAAGTATGAGGTTGATTGTCTTTGACATTATTGATTTATTTTGCCTTTGTTATAATCTATTCTTTATCTCAATGTGATGATTTGTATTTGCTTTAATTTTTTTGTTAGATTTACCAATTATTTATTAATATTAGTCTTTACAAATAGCCCATGGATTAAAAAAAATTTCCATTTTCTTATTTTCAATGTAATAATCTCTACACTATTTCTGGTTATCTCTCTCTCATCATGCCTAGGGTATTGGCAATAGCATGTTGGTTTGTTTTCCCCTATTCTGGTCCATCTTCCAAGCAGACTTTAAATTGATCTTCCTAAAGTCACTCTACTTAACTCTTATCCCTAACCCCTTTTCAGTAATTATCAGGATTAAATATAAAATTCTCTGTTTGGTTTTTAAAGTCCTTTATAACCAGGGGTTTTCTTACCTTTCCAATCTTCTTACTATGTTATTTCCTTCCACGTACTCTGTGATAAAAAGTATAAAAGACAGTCTATATTCTGAATTCGGGTATTTTCATTTCTGTCCCCCAAGCCTGGCACTCTCTCCCTCTTCATCTCTGCTTCCCAGTTTCCTTGTCTTCTTTCAAGTCTCAGCTAATGCTTCTTCTTTTGCAAGAAGCCTTTATCAGTCTTCTTTTTTAGTGCCTTTCAATCTTGGAGATTTCCTTTGAGATTAGCTCAAATAAATTCTGTATGTATCATGTTTGCATGTATATTTATTGCATGTTATCTCCTCCATTAGACTGTTAGCTCCTGGAGAACAGAAAATTATTTTTGTCTTTCTTTGTATCTCTAGGGGTTGGTACATAGTAGATGCTTAATAAAATAACCATGGATATTCCATTTTTCTATTGGTGTGTTGTTTTGCTCTTTTTCTGAGTTTTTAAAGTGAAGATTCAACTCATTAAGTTTTTCTCTTGCTTTTTAAAAATTGATATAACCATGTAGTGCTATAAATTTCCCTCTGAACAGTTCTTTGGCTCTGTCTCATAGATTTTGATAGGTCATACCTCTATTGTTGTGTTTTATGCAATCTGCTATTAACTTAATCACTTTATCTCACCAAAATATGATTAAATATTTCATTTTTAGATTCCATGCATGCCTTTTATTCAGTCTTATTTTTTAGAGGCAATTTTACTCCATTATTATTGATTCTGCATCCACAGTTCTAGTTTGAATCCATCTCCTTCTCTCCATTTACACAGCCACTCCCCTGGATTATACTCTATTGCAATAATCCTCAAAATGGACTAATTCCCAGTTTCATTCTCTCCAATCCATCCTATATGCAGTAGTCAAAATAATCTTCCTAAAGCACAAGTTTGAACTTGTCAGTTCCCTGAGGCTTCTTTCCAATTGCTTCTCAGGCAAAATACATGTTTCTCAGCTTGGCATTGAAGACTCTTCATGGCCTGGTCTAGCCTACTTTTAAAAGTATTGTTGCACATTATGTACTTTTATTTATTCTTATATTTCAGCCAACTCAGCCTGCTTGTCCTCCATCTCTGTTCCTGTGCCTTTGCACAAGATTTCTGTCTTCCATGCCCACAGTTTCCCCTTCCTCACCTCTACCTTGGCTTCCTTTAAGAGTTAGCTCAAGTCAAGAATACATGTGATAACCAGTGGAATCATGCATCAGCTATGGGAGAGGGAAAGGTGGTGGGAGGGGGGGCAGGGAGGAAAAGAAAATGATCTTTGTTTCCAGTGAATAATGTTTGGAAGTGACCAAATAAAATAATGTTTAAAATTTTAAAAAAAGTTAGCTCAAGCGCCAGCATTGATGAGAAATCATTCTCAATACACTCTTCCTCCTCCTCAAATGATTATATGCATCCTTATCTATTTATACTTTGTATTAGACCTTTTTTTCAGTTTTCTTTGTATCCTTAGGGTCATTGCAAAGGTACAAAATAGGCGCCTCCTAAATGCTTGTCTTATTGTACTAGATTGTGATGTGTAAATACAGTGATTAAAACTTTTACTTTTCTATATTAAACTATATCCTCATTATGTATAAATTCCACATACATTAAAAATATGTGGTTTTTCCAACTGAACATTCTCCTTAAATTTATATCTAGTTCTTTATTATTCTTTTAATCTCTATAATTATAATTTATCCTTTTAAAATTTATCAAATTCTAATAGTATGGTATTAAAGTCTATTATTGTAATAATGGGGTTTTTTTTGCTATTTCTTTTTGAAAGATTGCAATCCTTTTCTCTAGGAATTTTATTGTAGAATTATATATGTATGCATATAAGATGGATATACAGATATCCCTTCCAAGTCATAGAGGTTAGGGGCATGGAGCCCTGATGATCTGGAAAGTCCAAGTAAAATATTTAGGTCCTTCCTTTTCCTTTTCCTTTTATGGGGTGTTTACAGTACCCTATTATAAAATTAAGGTTAGGTTTGGTCATAGGATATATATATTGTCAACATGGAATCTAAGAACCCCAAACTTGTGCTTAGTGGGATCTGGTAAACACCAAATTGAGTTCATCTCCAGAAGCCTTTTCCCAGTATATCACACCCTCCTTCTGAGGATCAAACTCGGGACCTTCAGCTTGTGAGACTGGCACTGCCTGTAGCGCCAAAGAGTCACTCGATTTTGGATTGGGTTTAGCTCCCACCTGAAGTGGATTGTCATTCCCTCAAAGGTCTTCCATTCAGTCTGAAACTGCTAGCCTGGGATTCCTTTCAGGGTAGATTCTCATGGGAACAGGGAACAAGTACAAACTTTGGGGTCTCCAACCTATAAGCTAGTCCTAAAACTTGGGGTTCACCAGATCCCACTAGGCCACAAGTTTGGGGTACCTAGTTTCCATGTTGACTATATATATATATGTATATGTGTCAGAGTTAACATACCTCTACATTTCTAAACTGTGTGTTATCTGCTGGCTTTTGTATTCTTTTTGCAAACAATTCTCATGTCATCTGGGGTTTCTGCAAAACTCACAATTCCCATTTAATTTCTTATGCTAACCCACAACATGCCAAAAATAAGGGAGGGGGCATGAAGGGATATCTGTATTCTCATTCTAAATAGAACTTAATTTGCATACTTTAATGTTTTATGGTTTGAATTTGATTTTTTCCCCCTGATATAATCAGTGTAACTATCACTTTTCCTGATTTGGCAGTAGCATAGTAAATTTGAAAATGCCTTTTTGGTTTAAGTCCATTTGAATCCTTATGTAATACATGTGTTTCTTCTTAACACTGTAAGCTTGAATTTTAAATAGTTCCATTCTTTAACTTTTTCTTTTAGTTCTTTCTTAAAATATAACAATATTTTAGCCAATACAATATTCTGAGAGCTTTCACATCTTGTTAGGTATTGCTTTTTCTTGCTTTTAGAAGTGTGAGCTGTTTTCAAAAAATATTCATTTTTCACTTGGGAACTTGATTATTATTTTAAAACTTCATTAAAGTGCAGACATCTCTGCAAACTTTAAGTCAGACAAAACCTCAAAGTCCAATTGTTCATCTGTCTATGCTAGCTTTCATACTTATCAAATTCTATTATTTTCAGGAAGTCTTTCCAAGTCCTCTCAGCTATTTGAATCTTCTCCTTTAAGATTTCCTTCCTGCTATTCTGTATGCGACTTTAATATACCTATTTATTTACTCTCCTATTAAGATATCTAGCCCTTGAGGGCAAAACTGTTTTTGACCCTCTTTGTATCATCAGTGCTAAACATAGTAAGTGCTTAATAAATACTTTGTTGATTCATTATGGGCAGAGAATTCTAGGCTTATGGCTCACACTTCTTAATTATGTATATAGATCTATGTGATTTTCCAGTTTTTCCAATTATCCCTTGTCTTCTTTGAGAAGTTTACTTGAGTCAAGTAGTTTTCTGTTATTTTTGTTTTTCCCCCCAAACTTGCAGAACATTTGCCTTGTCCTCTTATTGTTTGGATTTAGTATATGTCTAGAAGAAATGAATTATGGAATCTATGATCTCATTAATATGCCCTCCTTTTAGCTAGACTTAACCATGCTTTCTCTGCCTTTGGGATTTTTGTCTATATCTTTTCCTAATTAATCTTCCACAAAGGATCTAGCCAATGTGATGCAGATCTTTCTCTGGGCTTTTTAATATTTATGGAAATTAATGAAAGAGTAGGATTGTGAAGAATGGATCAATAACCAAAAAGACAGAGGATTAGATATTTTCTCCAATCTATATATAACATTGCAAACCTCTCCGGAACAGGGAATTATCTATAAAGCAATTTCAATTATTTATATAATATAGGATACCATGAATCTAATCAAGAAAAAAAACTTGATGAACTGACAGCAAAAAAAAAAAAGTAAAAATCTAGGTAAACTTATGAAACCTTAAGGTTGCCTCCAGGAGGGTGGATGGTAGGGGAGGGAGTGTTTTTGGGTGAGTACTCATAAGGAGTTAGCATTCAAGGACAACAATCAAAAAATAATCACAGAGAAACATTTCTTTCTAAGTGGACATAAAGGGGAAAGGGTGAAAACAGAAGTCAAACAGAAGTGATGATGAAGAAATAGGCCTAGAACATTCTAGATTCAACCTTACACCACTCCACATACACATGAATTAATACTTTTTGCAGGATTAAATTATGTATAGAAAGGGAAGGGGAGGAAGAAGATAGAAGGAAATGTGTGATGTACCCTAATCAAGTTAAAGACTAACAATGAGTTGAAAATAATACCTGTATTCTCTCAGGAAGAAGGGAGCCTGCAGGAAAAAGGATAATGAGGCAAAGGGAGGGAGGGATTAAAAATGAAGAAATAAAGAGGGAAAATCGTTTTAAAAGAGGGAAAGAGTACCACTGATGAATGCCTTCATGGGAGCAGAGAAGAGGAGGTATTCTGTAAAGGGAGATAGGGACCTTGTATTGATTATAATCTTTAGGGTCTTGATGCTAAGAGAGGTCACTTGTCTTTCCTCAGGAGAGAACTAGAGCTTCTGGAGGCATCTGACACCCAGAAAAAGTGGGAGGGCAAGGACCCAAGGAAGATATTTTGAGGCAGATGAGAAAAAATGACCAAGGGGAGGACAAAAAACAATAATGAGCTATACCATCAGGGACATAGAATCTTTGGGAGGCAGTATCCTCTCTCTTAGAATTTCCAAGAAAGCACCACAAAAGAAAGAGGACCATGGGTAAGCTCAATGAGGCAATAACGAATAGAAAACCTAAAATTGGGACCTCAAAATTTTTTATGCCATGAGAAATCCAGAATCTAAAGAATAAAATAAGTAGAAGTCAAAGAATAAAAGTCTGGAATAGATAGAAAGGAAAGAGAAATAATAAAGAGAATGAGAGAAAGAGTTCCTTTCTATAAAAAATACAAAAAAATTAATCAGTGAGATAATTGCTCATTGTGACCTTTATAAAGTTTTGATTGCTAAAACGAATTCAATTTAATGACATCACAGTTAATACCTTTTATAATGTTTTTGATATCTGACCTTTACACTTTAACATTAAAGGTTTTAGTCTTTACATTTGGGGATTAGTATTAAGAACTAAACACATTTTGAAGATTTAAGGTTTAATGACTGGCACAAATGTCACTAGTGCTCTGACTTATACTCCAGTTGCCAATTATATCCAACTAAATATGTAACCTCATTAAGAAGCTAGCTCACTAAAAAGGCGCTGCTGTTCTAGTTCACAATCAGATGAATTCCTCCTAGAAATTCCAAGTATATTAAAAGGGAAATCCTTTGCCTTAAATACATTCCCAACTGTTACATTTGTTGTATCCCAGATAATAGCCCCACTGATTCCTTCTGAGTAACTTGCACATATTTAATAATAAGAATGAACTATTTTTCTGGAGTTAATGATACCTAATGAAGATTGTGCAAAAGTATTAAATGAATGAGATTTAAAGAATACACATATTTTTTTTTTTAAATCAGGGATTGATGATGATATAGGTTAAAATTTTGTTACATAATTTTGAAAGACTGTCATTTGTCTGTTATAATTTAAATAGTATTATTTAACTGATTACTTAATAGAATAAAGCATAAAGTTAATAGTATAATGTTTGAATTATTTTTATAATCTCAGTATAACATGAATTGTTTATTACAGGAAACTTTAAACTCTGTACCTTGTTTTATAGTTTTTTAAACCTTTTATTTTCTTTAAATAAAAAAATAGATTAGGCTTGCCAGTCTTTTTTTTTGACATTATTTTTTTATTTGGTCAATTTCAAACATTATTCCTTGGTTACAAAAATCATTTTCTATTCCTCCCACCCTTTCCCCCACCCCTCCCATAACCGACATGCAATTCCACTGGGTATTACATGTGTCCTTGATCAGAAGCCATTTCCATGTTGTTGGTGTTTGCACTGGGATGTTCATTTAGAGTCTATATCCCCAACCATATCCCCTCGACCCATGTATTCAAGCAGTTGTTTTTCTTTGGTGTTTTTACTCCCACAGTGTTTCCTCTGAATGTGGATTGTGGTTTTTCTCATAGATTACTCCAAGTTGTTCAGGATCCCTGCATTGCCACTAATGGAGAAGTCCATTACATTCAATTGTACCACAGTGTATCAGTCTCTGTGTACAGTGTTCTCCTGGTTCTGCTCCTTTCGCTCTGCATCACTTCCTGGAGGTTGTTCCAGTTCCCATGGAATTCCTCCACTTTATTATTCCTCTGAGCACAATAGTATTCCATCACCAACATATACCACAATTTGTTCAGCCATTCCCCAATTGAAGGGCATCCTCTCATTTTCCAATTTTTTTTTTGTCACCACAAAGAGCGCATCTATGAATATTCTTGTACATGTCTTTTTCCTTATTATCTCTTTGGGGTACAGACCCAGCAGTGCTATGGCTGGATCAAAGGGCAAACAGTCTTTTATCGCCCTTTGGGCATAGTTCCAAATTGCCCTCCAGAATGGCTGGATCAATTCACAACTCCACCAGCAATGAATTAGTGTCCCGACTTTGCCACATCCCCTCCAGCATTTATTACTTTCCATAGCTGTCATGTTAGCCAATCTGCTAGGTGTCAGGTGATACCTCAGAGTTGTTTTGATTTGCATCTCTCTGATTATAAGAGATTTAGAACACTTTTTCATGTGCTTATTAATAGTTTTGATTTCTTTGACTGAAAATAGCCTATTCATGTCCCTTGCCCATTTATCAATTGGAGAATGACTTGATTTTTTGTACAATTGATTTAGCTCTTTGTAAATTTGAGTAATTAGACCTTTGTCAGAGGTTTTTGTTATGAAGATTGTTTCCTAGTTTGTTATTTTCCCTTCTAATTTGGTTACATTGGTTTTGTTTGTACAAAAACTTTTTAATTTGATGTAGTCAAAATTATTTATTTTACATTTTGTGACTTTCTAAGACTTGCTTGGTTTTAGTGTTTCCCTTCCCAAAGGCCTGACACGTATACTATTCTGTGTTCACATAATTCACTTATAGTTTCCTTCTTTATGTTCAAATCATTCACCCATTCTGAGTTTATCTTGGTGTAGGGTGTGAGGTGTTGATCCAAGCCTAATCTCTCCCACACTGTCTTCCAATTTTCCCAGCAGTTTTTATCAAATAGTGGGTTTTTGTCCCAAAAGCTGGGATCTTTGGGCTTGTCATAGACTGTCTTTCTGAGGTTATTTACCCCAAGTCTATTCCACTGATCCTCCTTTCTGTCTCTTAGCCAGTACCAAATTGTTTTGATGACCATTGCTTTATAGTATAGTTTGAGATCTAGTACTGCAAGACCACCTTTTTTTGTATTTTTTCCCCTTAATTTCCCTGGATATCCTTGACCTTTTGTTCTTCCAAATGAACTTTGTTATGGTTTTTTTTCTAATTCAGTAAAAAAGTTTTTTGGTAGTTCAAGTGGTATGGCACTAAATAGATAAATAAGTTTGGGTAGGATGGTATTTTTATTATGTTAGCTCATCCTACACATGAGCAGTTAATGTTTTTCCAATTGCTCAGATCTAGTTTTAGTTGTGTGGAGGCTGTTTTGTAGTTGTGTTCATATAGTTCCTGTGTTTGTCTCAGCAGATAGATTCCTAAATATCTTATATTGTCTAGGGTGATTTTGAGTGGAATTTCTCTTTCTAATTCCTGCTGCTGAGATGTGTTGGAGATATATAGAAATGCTGATGATTTATGTGGGTTTATTTTATATCCTCCAACTTTGCTAAAGTTGTTGATTATTTTGACTTGCTTTTTAGTTGATTCTCTCTCTGTAAGTAGACCATCATATCATCCACAAAGAGTTATAGGTGGGTCTCTTCATTGCCAATTTTAATACCTTCAATTTCTTTTTCTTCTCTAATTGCTACTGCTAGTGTTTCTGGGACAATGTTAAATAATAGAGGTGATAATGGGCATCCTTGTTTCACTCCTGATCTTATTGGGAATGCATCTAGTTCATCCCCATTGCAGATGATGTTGGCTGATGGTTTTTAGATCAATACTGTCTTTTACTTTTAGGAAAGGCCCTTCTATTCCTATACTTTCTAGTGTGTTCAATAGGAATGAGTGTTGTATTTTGTCAAAGGCTTTTCCTGCATCTATTGAGATAATCATGTGATTTTTGTTGGTTTGCTTGTTGATATGGTCAATTATGTAGATTTTTTTCCTGACATTGAACCATCCTTGCATTCCTGATATAAATCCTACCTGATCATAGTGAATAACCCACATGATCACTTGCTGGTGATCCTATTTTGCTATTTTCCTATTAAAGTTTTTGCACCTATGTTCATTAAGGAGATTGGTCTGTAGTTTTTTTTCTCCATTTCTGACCTGCCTGGCTTTGGAATCAGTACCATATTTGTGTCATAAAAAGAATTTGCTAGAACTCCCTCTTTGCTTATTATGTCAAATAGATTGTATACTATTGGGATTAGCTGTTCTTTGAATGTTTGATAGAATTCACTTGTGAATCCATTAGGCCCTGGGGATTTTTTCTTAGGGAGTTTTTTGATGGCCTGTTCAATTTCTTTTTCTGATATGGGATTATTTAAGAATTCTATTTCTTCTGTTAATCTAGGCAGTTTATGTTTTTGTAATTATTCATCCATATCACCTAGATTGGCATATTTATTGCCATATAATTGGGCAAAATAGTTTTTAATGATTGCCTTAATTTCCTCTTCATTGGAGGTGAGTTCTCCCTTTCCATCTATGATACTATTAATTTGGTTTTATTATTTCCTTTTTTAAAAAAATTAGATTGACCAGTACTTTGTCTATTTTGTTTGTTTTTTCAAAATACCAGCTTATAGTTTTATTTATTAGTTCAATATGTTCTATCACTTTTGATTTTATCAATTTCTCCCTTAATTTTTAGGATCTCTAATTTGGTTTTCTTCTGGGGGTTTTAATTTGTTCTCTTTCAAGTTTTTTTGATTTGCATGTCCAATTCATTGACCTCTGCCCTCCCTAATTTGTTAATATATGACCTCAAGGATATAAATTTTCCCCTGAGTACTGCTTTGGCTGCATCCCATAGAGTTTGAAGAAATGTCTCATTATTGTCATTTTCTTTAATGAAATTATTAATTATTTCTATGATTTGTTCTCTAACTGATTTTGGAGAATCATATTATTTAATTTCCAATTAATTTTTAATTTGGCTTTCCATGTACCCTTACTGATCATTATTTTTATTGCCTTATGATCTGAAAAGGTTGCATTTATTATTTCTGCTTTTCTGCATTTGTATGCCATGTTATTTTTTTTATTTAGTATATGGTCAATCTTTGTGAATGTACCATGTGCTGCTGAAAAGAAGGTGTATTTCTTTTTGTCCCTATTTATTTTTCTCCATATATCTATTAACTCTAATTTTTCTAAGATTTCATTCACATATTTTACCTCTTATTAATTTTTTGCTTTGATTTGTCTAAATTTGATAATAGTAGGTTTAGGTCTCCCACTAGTATAGTTTTACTAACTATTTCCTCCTTCAATTCTACTAGTTTCTCCTTTAGAAATTTGGATGCTATACCATTTGGTGCATACATGTTGATTAGTGATATTTCCTCATTGTCTATACTCCCTTTTATCCGGATGTACTTACCTTCCCTATCTCTTTTAATCAGGTCTATTTTTACTTTGGCTTTGTCTGATATCATGATTGCAACTCCTGCCTTCTTTCTATCAGTTGAGGCCCAATAGGTCTTACTCCAACCTTTAATTCTGACCTTGTGAGTATCTACCCACCTCAGGTGTGTTTCTTGTAGACAACATATGGTAGCATTTTGGATTCTAATCCACTCTCCTATTCATCTATGTTTTATGGGTGAGTTCATCCCATTCACATTCAAAGTTATGATTGTCACTTGTGAATTCCCTAGCATTATGATATCATCTCCTAGTTTTGTCCTTTCTTCTTTTGCTATATCCTTTTAAACCAGTGGTTTACTTTTAATCAATCTCCCTAATCCCCTCCCTTGATATGCTTCCCTTTCTAGTCCCTCCCTTTTTGTTCTCTTCTGTTTTTTTTAGAGTCCATTAAGTACCCTCCCCCCTAATATTCCCTCCCTTTTAGTACTCCCTCCCCCCTATCCCCCTTAGTTTTCCCTTATCACATACCCTGTAGGATAAGATAGAATTCAAGATCCCAATGGATCTAGTTGCTCTTCCCTCTCAGAATTAATTTCACTGAGAGTAAAGTTTTTAAGTATTACCTATTAGCACTGTTTTCCTCTCCTTGTAAGAGTATTCTTCCCCTCCCCTTCCCATGTGTATCTTTGTGTGAAACAGATTATCCTATTTGTTTTATTTCTTCAGGTACTCTTGGTACCATCTTTGATCCCCCCCTTTTTCTTTTTTGCATAATATCTTACAGCCCTTAATGCCCCAATCTTTTCCTTTGAGTGATTCTTCTAATTACTATAATAATGAATACAATTTTTGAGAGTTACAAATAACACTTTCCCCATATATTAATATATATGTGTGTAATTTTATCTAATTGTAGCCTTTAAAGAAGAGAGTTTGAATGAGAACATTTTTTTTCTTTCTTATTTATCTTTACATGTTCCTCTTGATCTTTGTGTTTGGATATCAAACTATCCACTTAGTTCTGGTCTTTTCTTTACAAATACTTGGAAATCTTCTATTTTGTTGAATGTCCATACTTTCCCTTGGACATATATAGTCAGTTTTGATGGATAGGTGATTTTTGGTTGAAGACCCAGTTCTCTTGCCTTTCTGAATAGCATGTTCCAGGCCTTGCAGTCCTTTAATGTGGAGGCTGCCAAGTCTTGTGTGATCCTGATTGGTGCTCCTTGGTATCTGAATTGTCTCTTTTTGGCTTCTTGTAGGATTTTCTCCTTAGCTTGAAAGCTCTGGAAGTTGGCAATTACTGGGAGTTGTCTTTTGGGGGTTTAGTGTAGAGGGTGTTCTATGAACTCTTTCAATGTCTATTTTCCCCCCTTGTTTAAGAACATATGGGCAGTTTTCTTGGATGATTTCTTGTAGTATGATGCCAAAATTTCTTTTTATTTCTGGATTTTCAGGTAGACCAATGATTCTCAAATTGTTTCATTGTGACCTGTTTTCCTAATCTGTTACCTTGTCAGTGAGATATTTTATGTTTTCTTCTATTTTGTCAGTCTTTTGACTTCGCCTTATTAAGTCTTGCTATTTTGAAAAATCATTGGTTTCTAGTTGCTTAATTCTGGTCCTTAAGGCCTGGTTTTTCCATTATAATCTTCTGGCTTTCTGCTTTAAATTTTGGTTTTCTGCTATAATTTTTTGGTTTTCTATTTGAACCATTTCCCACTTATCTTGCCAGAAGGCTTCCATCTTTTTGATAAGCTCCAATTTAAATTCTTCCAGAGCTTGTGAACAACTTCCATTTTGGGGGGAAGGTATTGGGTTTGTTTGAATTTCCTCCTGTTATTTCCTCTGTAGCCTAGGATTTTTCTCCGTAAAAATTTTCGAGGGTCACTGCCTTTTTTGTGTGTGTGTGTTTCTTGAAGGATGTTTGCCCCTGGGCAGAATTTGCCATCACTGTGGAGGTTTTACCTTCCTTTTATAGTTAGAAATATGAGTGAGCTGGGCTGGTTCCCTGTGTATGGAGTTAAGGAGTAAGGATTTTGCCTGAAGCAAGCTCTCGAATCTCTGCAGCTGCTGCTGTTCACAGCTCTTCTCTCCACAGGAGGGCCCAGGGTCTAAGTTCCATTGCCTGCCGAGATTTCAGGTGTAGCTGCTCTCAGGGGTAGGTCTTTGGTGGTCTAAGTTAGCTCCCAAGGACCTACAGATGCTCCTCTAGAGGTGCCCCTCACTCACTCGCTCATTCTGGTGCACGCTGGCTCTCACTCTGGCTCCGTAGGTGGGGTGGGGGAGGACAGATCAGCTCACGTTTGGGTGGGAGCTTTTTCACCCCATTATAGTGTGAAAATGCCCAAATCCCACATACCTTCATTGCTGTACTCTACTGTAGAGTCCCTCTGTTCTTATGAGAATTTTTTTTTTTGGGCTTTTGAGGTAATCTATATCAGTGGGTGCTGGGGAGAGGAAGTGTCCTGTGTCTAGACTGCCGCCATGCTTATCCTGAAGTCCAGGATTGCCAGTCTTGCATCATTCCATCTCCTGGCATAATCAATTCACAAACTTTCCCTCTTGTATGTATAATTGATGATTTTGGGAATCCAGGATGGCAACTTGGAAAGAGTGATGAATTTGGAGTCAAGAAAACCTAGGTTTGATTCCTCTGAAAGACAATCTCTAGCTGGAAAACCCTGGTCAAGTCACTTGATTTTATACAGCGTCAGATTCCTCATCTTTAAAATAAGGGAGTTGAACTTCATGATTTCTAACATCCTTTCCAGCTCTGCAATTGTGGATCTTGTCTTTGATACATGATGCAAGTTATACCAAGCAAAGAATGGATTATGACTTCTTCTGAGAATGAATTATTTTCCTGAAATGATGCTATCTAACTAAAATTATATGAAAGCATTACATATATGAAATATAAAAAGCATATATATTTATAAATTTTACTTTCTCTAAAAACAAGGGCATTTAGCTTTCTGATGGTGTATATTAGAATTTTTTGCCACATATCTGTCAGGTCTGAAATATTTGGGATAATATTTGTATGGCATACCACACAAGGCTATGGCAAGGGAAACCTCTACAAACCTTAAAATGTTGCCTAAATTTGTTACTATCATTATTATTTGAATGTATATGAAATAATGTAATAAATAATAATACTAATAACTGTGTGGTGCTTTACTGTTTATAAAATACTTTTTCTCACACCAACTTGTTCAGGTCTACATATTTACTTGTGTGGTATAAGGATTACTGTCTCTGATATACATGTGAGGAAACTGAGCCATAGAGGTTTATTAACATGCTTCTGGTTAAAAAACTAATGTCAAAAATTGAACCCAGATTTGTCAATTCTATATCCAGCCTCCTTTTCATTATATTCTGTTGCCTTTCAAAATTAATTACAAACTATAACCCTCTCCCCTCAATTTGTGTATTTGTTCAATTGTGCCTGACTCTTCATGACCCATTTGGGGATTTATTGCCAAAAGATAATGGAATGGTTTTAAGAGTTTCTTTAGCTCATTTTACAGATGAGGAAATTGAGTCAAACAGTGGTTGAGTGACTTGCCCAAGGCCATACAGCAAATAAGTGTTTGAATCCCAATTTGAACCTATATATTTTCGACTCTAGGCTGACACTTTGTATAGTACCTCAAACTTAAGACTTTATCTATTAAATCTCTGTTTGTGAAAGGGATCCACATGCACAAATAAAATCTTAGATGGATGATATGTGGGCATTTCTATAGAACCTTAAGGTTTGCCAAGTGCTTTCCATATACAAGCCTCAAAACACTCTTTGAAATGAATAGTATGTCAGGTAGGACCTCATACAGTAGGACCTGGGTTCAAACTCTGCTTCTGAAACTACTGCATGGACCTCTATCAATCTGTCAACAATTATTTATTAAATGCTTACCATATGCCAGGTATTTTTCTGGGAATACAAAGAAAGGTAAAATCTAGTTCCTCTTTTCTTTTCTTTTTTTTTTTTGATCACATATAGTCTATTTTGTTTTTAAGAGTATACATGAAATTTTGCAAAGCAGTACCAGCCAGTCCCCTTCTAGACCTTCTTCTGGTCTCCATATTTTAAATGTATCACTGGTGGATTTTTTTCATTTTATGATGGCTATCACTATTTCCCCAACAAGTGTCTGCCTCCTTCCCTAAAAATCCTCCCTTGTATTGTCAAGCAACACAAAGTCACACAATAATGGTTGTATCTGAAAATGTCTGTTTCATTCTGTACCTTTTGTCATCACCTTTCTGCCAAAAGGTAAGAATAAGAAGCCTCTTCACCATGAGGATGTGATTGACTATTGCATTATAGTTAAGTCTTCCAAAGTTACAGTCATTGTATATATTGTTCTCATTATGTTCAGCATCACTTCACATAAGACTTCAGTTTCACTAAATCTGTTCCTTTGGCATTTTTTAAATAGCAAAATAATATTCTATTACATTTACATATTTTTTCAGCCATTCCTCAATTGATTTGTTTCTATTGTTTCCAGCTCTCTGCTACTAGTACTGCTATAAATATATTTATACATATAGGTCCTTTCCTTCTTTCTTTGGTTCCTCTGGGATATATCTGACATTGAATTTTCAGAAAGACAATGACAAACTTGAATGTGTCCAGGAAGGACACGAATATAGCAACAGATCTGAAGATCACGTCACAGGAAAAACTACTAAAGTACGTGGAAATATTTAGTCTACAAAAAAAATCTAAGAGACAACAAGAGAGTCCTTTAGAGAGTCAAAGATTGCTATTAAGAAAAGGGAAGAGACTTGAGCAAAATTACAGAAAACAAAGTAGAGCTAATGGATAGAAGCTCTACTGAAGACTATTCTTCAATTTCATGCTTGCTTCCTTGCAACCTTACACATATGAAGAATGAAGACTCATCCAGGGAATTTCTGAAATAAGTAGCAAATCACAACCTTATAACCATTAGGTTAAGCATTCAGCTAGGATTTTCCTAGGAGACAACACAATGCTCTAACAATTAAACTATTCACCTAATTAGTAGGATCTAACATACTTATTGGCATTTCTGAGACAAGTAAGCTCTTTATGAGAGTCTCAAGCATTTTTTTAACACTCCAATACAACAAAGTAATTCTTCTTATGGGAGAGGAGGGTGGTAGTGATGCCTACATAGTTTATAAAGTTTCTATCCTTCAGGTTCATTTTAAATTCAGAATCCCACTTTGATGGTGAACTCAAAAAATCTTTTACTTAAGATATATAATTTAATTAACATCAGAAAAAAAAAACCCTTGGCTGATAGTTTAGGTTTAGCCACAATAAATTCTTCCAAATGAAGTCTCTGTTGGAGCTTTAGATACCTAAATTATGTCAAATCTTCATTAAAAGGTGTATCACTGCTTCACTGGATGATATATCAAAGACATCGATGCTGCCCATTGTACAAATTTATAATCCGGAGCTCGACTTCGGTGCGGTGCAGGCCAAGCCTTCGCAGCCCCACGGCCAGGTCGTTGACACAAAGGCCGCCGTCGCGGTTGACATCGAGCTCCTGGAAGAGGCTCCAAAGGCGGAGCCGGTGGTCAGGGCCCCCGCACACGGCGCCGCCACACGGGTCCCCGGACGGCGACTGGGTGGAGGAGGCTCCAGGGGCCGGTGGGGAGGCCACGCAGCGACACAACACGCTGCTCACCATCGGGCGCGGGGCGAAGTAGAGGAGGCGGGGGCGACGGGGATCCGCGGCCGCGACAGACGTCCCGTACTCGCGCGTGCTTTGAAGAATCTAGTTCCTCTTTTCAAGAAGCCAACACACAGATGATTACGTACATACAAGATATCTAGGATTGATGGTGGTTTTAGAAGGGAAGGAAGTAGAAGCTGGTGGAACCAGGAAAGCCTCCTGCAGAATATGGGGTTTGAACAGAGTCCTGAAGGAAGTCAGGGAAGTTAAGAGAGAGTTGAGGAGGGAGAGAATTCTGAACATGAAGGTCAACAGAAAGAAATGGGAGATGGATGGAATGTCATGTGTGAAGAAGAGAAAACTTCTTCATCTGTAAAGCAAAAAAGTTGGACTAAAAGACCTTCAAGTTTGCTTCCAGCTATAGAGCTTTGATCCAATGAATTCCATTTTTGAGGTGAGTAAACTTGGCCTCATAGAGGTTAGGTTGCTTACCTTGTCACATAGCTAAGAAGCAATGGAAGCAGGATTCCCAGGCAGGACTTCTGACAAGGTAATTTTTTTTTTCTTTTTATCAAGCTGTCTTAGGTTACTGACCTAAGTTAACTTACCTGAGCGTGAATTTTCATGTGACATTTGACTAGAAACAAAGTGTAAGAAAGAATTCTTTTAGGGAAAATTGTTAGAAGCCACTTTAGCAGTTAACATCAGAGAATATATATGAATTCTTTATTGATGTAGGTTGAACTCAATCTACAATACATTGCCACCACTCATTCATTATATTTAGAGGAAGCTCTGCATTAGCTAGATGGATGAATGTACACATAAAGAGAGACCATAATTTACTATAAAGATAAAAAGCATTTTTATGACTGCCTTTCATAAAAAGTTCTTACAAATAGCAAATAATCAATAATAAATTGAGAAAACATTGTCCTGGAATGTTCTAAATGGCTAATTATTCATACTGGACCAATAAAATGGCAAATGCTTATTTCAGCAGTTCCCTCTTTACTTCTCAACCAAAAAGGAATTGCTCCTTCATAAATGATATTTGAAGAACTGATGAAGTTGGCAGCATGATTGAAGATGATGACATGGAAAAATTGCATGAAAAAAGAGATGGAGGAAGCAGAGAGGGAAGCAGTCATTGATATTTACAGGGGAGAAACCACTGGTGTGCTTCAAATTCTCATGATGCATTTATTTCTCTTCAACTTCTCATGGTACATTTAGGTCTCAATTTATTGGGAATGAATCTTGCATAGGGCATCAGCATAGTAATATCTGATGAAAGATAAGCAAGATTTAAATGGAAGGAATGCTTTCAGTTTAACTCAAGAAATATTTATTATGTGCCCATTACATCTGAGTGGGTAGTTCTAGGTGCTGGAGACAAGACAATGAAAAGAACAATAGAATCCCTGATGTCAAGAAGTTTAAATCTGAAGAGGAAGCTGCTCATATTTGCTTGATTTCACCCTCTTGTACTTCATATTTCCTAACTGCTGGAACCTCTGGGACTATTCTCCAACTTGTATGGATCTATTTCTTTCCATGCTGTCTCCCCATTAGTATTGTGAAAGGGAATTTTTTTTTCTTAACTTAATCAAGTACTTGGAGTGCTCCACCTTTTAATTTAATTAGTTAGGAACTTGTGAATCCTTTTGATGAGAGTTCACACCCTCAGAGGACAGGAGGTGGACCCCACAGGCACTGCTCCAGGGGCAGTGCCAGACAAATTAAGAAACTTTGATTGGTTCCTGAGATGTGATGGACCAGTCCACAGTGAAAAGAAGGAGAAACCAGAGAGACAGGAAGTGACATGGAGAAAACTGCTCATAAAAAAGCCAACTGAGGGCATTCTGATTCATTCTGCTGTCCTGGTGGCTCTTGCTGAAAGAGGGATTCTTCTCTGTGGCACTTCTGCATTGGAGATTCTGCATTGGTGGCTCCAAGGAGTTCAGTCTTGGGTTGAGGAGAACCTTGCTGGAGACACTGGAGTTTCAGCTCTTCTCTTGTCTTCAGTGGGATACTCTCTTTGGTGAGGTACTTGGATCTGCACTTAGTTAATTTAGCTAGGCAATATTTTCTACCTCCTTCTTACATTTCCCTCTTTACTATCACTACCCTGATGTAATAAAACTACTAAAACTACTAACATCCCCGTGACTTAAGAGTTAATTTTATAAATGGTGACCACAATAATTTTTTTAACCATTATTACATTTGGCCACCCAATTTTTATTATTACAGTATGTAGAAGAGGGCAGAATTATTTTTATCTTTTTTTTTTGTATCCACTGCATTTAGCACAGTGTCTGGTCCATAGAAATCACTTAATAAATTCTTGTTAATTGACTTCAGAATCCCCCAACTTTGGGGCATCTAGATGGCACAGTAGCTAGAGAGCTAGGGTTCAAATCTGGCTTCAGACACTTCCTAACTGTACAACTTTGGGCAAGTCACTTAACTTCTTTTGCCTAGGCCTTGCCCTTCTGAACTACAGTCATTATTTGAACAACTTGAAAGGGTTAAAAATAAAAAGAACTTCCCAACACTTAGGATTTCTTTGAGGATTATCAGTTTGATAAATACATAAACTCTTTGAAGGGAGGAATCACTTCTGATTTTGCAGCCCCACCACTAGGACAGTACCTGTAATGACTTCTTCATGCTTACTGATTGAATAATACATTTGATAAATAAATCAATTTAATTAATTTAAATAGCAGTTGGACAGCAGTTTGCTTTGGCTTAAGGTTAAGTTCTAAGATCCCAACCAAAACATTGACTCTCAGCAAATAATATACATTCAAAGGCCCTTCCTCATAGACACTCTAAGGGTGTTAAAGGACAAGTTAGCAATTGCCTCTGGAGCACTTTACCTACTGCTTTAGTTAGAACTCAGTAGCAGGTTCCTGTAAAGCCTCAGTTTCTTCACTTATTAAATGAACTGGAGAAGGAAATGGCAAAGCACTCCAGTATCTTTGCCAAGAAAACCCCAAATGGTGTCACAAAGTGTCAACCAACTACTTGTCTAAACAACAATAAAAGTAAAGCTTTGAAGGCTTCATGTCAATTGTAGTTCCACTTCTATTGATGTCCCCATCTTTATCCTACTGTGAGGATACAAGCAAAATTAGGCAGATTTGCTTGCAGATGGCTGGGTTTATAACTGGATCCCAGGAAAAATTGTTTAGTAAGCTTTTAGAGTGCATTTCAGCCCTTCCTTTCTCCCCTGGGGACACCATACCAATCTATTGGAGAGAGGGAGTCTTGCCTTATTTATCTTTGTATCTCTCCACTGTACTTAGCAAAGTAGATGCTAAATGGATGCCTGATGAATGAATGAATGAATGAATTAACATAGTATCCTTTCTCTATTAGGTATCAGTTTGTTCTCACAAAACTTAAAGTATTTCCTATATCAAAGGTGTTTGAATTTTACCAAGGAACTGCTACAGAATCTTACCTCAAAATCTTTCTGAAATAAAATAACTCTAGTTATCAGATTTACAGACAACATAAAGCTGGAAGGGATAGATGATAATAACTAGTATTTATATAGCACATTAGGATTTGCAAAGCACTTAACATATAGCTCATTTGATTCTCATAGTAACAATGCAAAGTTGGGGCTGTTATCTTATTTGCAGGATGAGAAAACCAAGACTAAGATAGATTAAGGGGCTTACATGCATGTAAAAAATCATTTGCATAAAACTTTACCCATTAGTGAAGACTGATTACTCAGTATTCCAGCCTATGAGTGTGGAAAGGTTGGTTAGGAGGGCAGAATCACTCTTTTTGTAACACCAATTCTATCCCTCACACAGACCTGGAGCAGTGAATAATCAATCTCCACCAAAAAGGAAAGTCGTGTGCAAATGAACTTTTTAGCCAGTGGTTACATATAATTATTGCATGTCTGGGAAGGGGAGGAAATGGATAAAGATAGTAACTAGTGAAGATATAAAGAATTAAAAACAAAACAGATAAGGGACTAAACCCTGTCCTAGTGATCAGAATTTTATCCTACTATACTTCATTTCAGTTGATAACCTGTATTTCTAAGATCCCTAAGATAGCAAATAAAGCAATCCATTTGGACCATGTGGCCAGATATTGAGTTTATTGTTGTATCAGAGAGTGGCTATTTAAACCCCAGGGGTTCTCAAGCAAAACTCTAGCTCCCAAGAGGAGGTATAAGAACAAGAGGTGTATGCTATAGCATACCCCCATGGGACTTAAAGGGGTAAGAGATTTACCTAGTGGGAAGGGGAAGGAAAGTGAATTCATTCAAATTTGCTCCACAACAATACCTAGTGGTCACATATCCATACTATTTACATTCCCCTGACTCCATGGATATTCAGATCACAAACATAATATTGACACATAATCTGAGTGGAAACTTAAATCAATAACTAAAAATCTGGAAAGAAGGACCGTGCCAAAGGATATGAACGAGCAGTTTTTACTTTCTTATTTACCTTTTTATGCTTTTCTTGAATTTTGTATTTGGACATCAGATTTTCTGTTTAGGTCTGGTCTTTTCATCAGGAATGCTTGAAAATCTTCTATTTTATTAAATGACCATACTTTCCCCTGAAAGAATATAGTCAGTTTTGATGGGTAGGTGATTCTTGGTTGTAAACACAGTTCCTTGCCTTCCAAAATATCATATTTCAAGCTTTTCAATCCTTCAGTTTAGGAGCTGCCAGATCCTATGTAATCCTGACTGGGGCTCCATGATATTTAAATTGTTTCTTTCTGGTTGCTTGCAATACTTTCTCCGTGAACTCTTGAATTTGACTATAATATTCCTGGGAGTTGTCATTTGAGGATTTATGGTAGGAGGTGATTTGTGGATTCTTTCAATTTCTATTTTAACATCTTGTTCAAGAACATCAGGGTAGTTTTCTTTGATAATTTCTTATAATATATGAATATATAATATATGAAGGGTTTTTGTTGTTGTTGTTGTTGATCATGATTTTCAGCTAGTCTAATAATTCTTAGATTGTCTCATCTGGATCCATTTTTCAGGTAAGTTGCTTTTTTCAATGAGATATTTCATAATTTCTTCCATTTCTTTCATTCTTTTTATTTTGTTTTATTGTTTCTTGATGTCTCATAAAGTCATTAGCTTTTATTTGCCCAATTCTAATTTTTAAAGAATATTTTTCTTCTGTGAGCTTTTGAACTTTCTTTTCTGTTTGGTTAATTCTACTTTTTTATGTAACTCCAATTTTTTGGATTTTTTTAACTGCTTTTTCCAGTTGGTCAATTATGCTTTTCAGAAAATCTTCTTCATCAAGATTTTTGTGCCTCTTTTTTCCACTCAACCAATTTTCCTTTTTAAGCTTTTATTTTCTTTTTTGCATTATTTCTATTTCTTTCCCCCATTTTTCTTCCATCTCTCTTTTTGTTTTTTTTTTTATTCCTTTTTGAGCTCTTCCAGTGCCAGAGGCCAATTCCAAATTTTTTTTTTTAAGTTTTTCATGTGGCTGCATTGATCGTACTGGTCCCTACTGAGTCAGTGCCATGTTCTTTGTCTCCATAGAAATTTTCTATGATTAGATGTTTCTTTTTGCCGTTTGCTCATTTTGAGGTTTTTTTTTTTTAACTTTTACTTATATCTAAAAAGTAGGTTCTATTCTCAGGGTAGAGAGTATAATCTCTTAAACCTCAGTTTCTCCATTTCTGCATGTTGATAACCTCAGCTCTAGTTCTGGTTTTCTGCAAATTTCAGTTCTTCTAGAGTGGTATGATGGCCTGTGCACTGGGAGCTCTGAAAGCTGCTGATTCAGTATCTACTAGGAACTTCTGCTGACAGCTTGCAGGACTCAGAGGACTATGAGATATTTTGCCTTGGGTCTAGGAGCTTCACTACAGGCTTGTACTAGGGCTTGGGACTTCAAGGGGTTGGTGTGGGGTGCTCTGTCATTGACTTAGTCAGGGTCCCTGGGTCTCAAAATTGGTTTGTGACCAGGCTTAGAATCTGGTGCAATAGGTGAGTGGTGAGTGCATTCCTCTGTGCAGTTTTACTTCTGGTTTCCCCTTATCCCAAGTAAATAGACCCTCTCTACCTATCTTTCAAGTTCTTTTCTTCAGGAGAATTATTTTGCTCTGTCTCCTTGATTCTGTGTCTCTAGACATTTTGAGTTGTTATTTTAACGTTAGCTTAAGAGGATTCTCAGAGTGGTTACAGCTTTCGCTGCTACTAAGCTGCTAACTTGGCTTCACCCCTCTCAATGAGCAGTTTTCAGATGAAGAAATCAAAGCTATCAATAATCATATAAAATATCCTAAATCTCTCTTGATTAGAGAAATGCAAATTAAAACAACATTGAGGTACCACCTCATACCTATCAGATTGGCCAGTATGATAGAAAAGGAAAGCAATAAATATTGGAGGGGATATGGCAAAATTGCTACACTAATGCATTATTGGTGGAGTTGTGAGCTGATCTAATTATTTTGGTGGGCAAGTCTGAACTATGCCTAAAGGGTATAAAACTGTGCATTCCTTGACTCAGCAATACCATTACTAGGTCTACATCCCATAGAGATCATAAAAAAAGGGAAATGGCTTGTACAAATTGTACAAAAATGTTGGTAGCAAAGAATTAGAAATTGAAATGTCTGGACAATTGGGAATTGGGAATCAATTGGGAAATGTCTGGACAAATTGTAATACATGATGGTGATAGAATGCTATTGTGCTATAAATAACCATGAGTAGGATGATTTCAGAAAAAAACTGGAAAGAATTCCATGAACTGATGTAGAATGAAATAAGCAGAACCAGGGGAACATAGTACACAATAACAGCAATATTGTACAATGATCTACTGCAAAAGATTTAGAGATCCAGGACAATTCTAAAGGACTTATGACAAAGAATGTGATCCATCTCCAGAAAAAGAACTGTTGGAGTCAGAATACAGACCAAAGTATGCCATTTTACATGTTAGTTTATGTTTTTATTTTGGTGTTTTGGTTTTATATTAGTGTTCTCATACAACAGTGATTAGTATGGAAGTATGTGTTGCATGATAATACATGTATAACCAAGATCACATTGTTTGCCATCTCTGAGAAGGGGGAAGAGAAGGAAGAGGAGACAATTTGGATCTTATAATTTAGGAAAATGTATGTTGAAAATTCTTATTACATGTAATAGGGAAAATAAAATATATTTTTAAAAAGGACTATTTAATAGTGCACCAAAGCCTTTGACCATCATCCCTATTACAAACTCTACAAACTTTGAAATCCTTTTCCACAAGTCTTTTTTGGTATTAGATCATTCACGCCTGTGTGAGCTGGACAAAAATTGTTTGTGAGTCGATGGTAGCATGTTTGAATATTAATGCAGGGCTCTGTTAGTTCAGCTGTCATAGTTATATTACATACACTCACAGGGAAGCACAAGTGCCAAGTCTGTCCCCTGGGAAGTTCTAGGCACCAGGTGTGTGCCTGCTCTATTGTACCCACTGGGAGGAAGTTTGGATTGAAGGAAAACAGGGATGATCCGAAAATAAATTATCAGTGTCTTTTAGGTTATGTTTGGACAGAGGATAGAGATTGATTGTTATCTAAGGCATTGATTTTTATACATCAATTTAAACATGCATATCATTTGGTTGACTTTCAAAATGAAATAAATAACTATAATAAAACATTTGGCTGTGGTTCCTTGGTATTAATTTAGAAATGCTCCTGCTTTCATGGCCAAAGTAAATGCTCCTCAGACATCCTTCAGGTGATGCTTTATAGTAGTAGACCCAATGTCAGGGAGATTTGAGTTTAAATGTTTTCATACATTTTTTTCCCCTCCTTTATCCCATGAACTTGGGACTTCCCATCTCTAGGCTTGGCTCTCAATCTACTGAGCCAGTTAGCTGTCCCCAATCATCCAATTTTCGAAATAGTTTTTTTAAGTTGAATAATGATTCCTTTCCTAATGTTTTATGATCTTGGATTTACCCAATTTACGTATTCTATTGTTGCCAAGTCTACATTTTCTCTTCTGTCTATGGATATAGTTTTTTTCTATTTTTTTTATCTACTACCAAACAATTTTGACAAGTCCTTCTGTCTAACATAAAGTAAGATCACAAATGCAAATTTTCCTTTCTCCTCTCTCCCCCTAATTCCTCTTGATATTTTTTTTATCTATTTGTTCTATAAAAATTATTAATTCTTTATTTAATTCCATGAAATCAGTCTTTAGTATTTTGAGTAGATGTGCATTAAATGTATAAATTAATTTGGGTAGTATTGCTATCTTTGCTATATTGGTTTGATAAATTCATTGAGGTAACTACATGGCCCAGTGGACAGAACACTGGGCCTGGAGTTAGGGAAACTGGAGTTCAAATGTGGCATCAGACACTAACTCTGTGACCTTAGGAAAGACACTTAATCTTTATCTGCTTCAGTTTCCTCAGCTTTTTTCTTTTTTTTTTTTTAACAAAATGTCTCTTATTTGTAAAGTACAAATAAAACCAATGCAAAAAGATTTCCCTTTTCCTTTTGATTCCAGCAAGAAAATAATTTACTAAGGAAAAAAAAATATCAAGAGTTGGGGGTCTGTTCTCAAATTTTCCCCTAAAAAACAGAAAGAGTTAAAAAGAATTGCACAGACACACACATATGTACACAGGCACACAGACAGAAGTTACCCAGCATGGATGGGGTGAATACAACTTAACAAGAAGACCTTTAACAAAAATACTTCACCATGCTCCAGACAAAACAATGATACAATCCAGTCAGTTACATTTCTCAAAAACTAGACTTGGGAGAAGTTGAGGCAATAATACCCATCTCCCAGGATTGTTGTGAGGTTGAGCAGAGTTATTTGTAAAGTATCTAGCACATAGTAGGCATTTAATAAGTGCTCATCTTATCTTTTATATGGTTTAATAATTATCTAATTTCTTTAAAATTTCATTGATATCTTTATTTACATTTTCTGGGTATATTGGTAAATGAATGCCCCCAAATTTGATACAATGTTGAAGGGATAATAAGCACTGACCATCCTGGGATGCTTGGGATATGGGCCTCATGGCAAAGGTCAAGGTCCAGTATAAAACAAGATATTATTGTAAAGGCAATTTTCTTGTTGTGGCCATATCGGGAACTCACAGGGTTAATAAGTGTTCCAACCTTCCACGAAAAAAACAATTTAGTGGGGTCTCTACCAAAATGGCTAGGTTAATCTGACATTGCCAAACAGACTCTCTAGGAAGCTTCCACAGCTCCAATGACCATTCTGGCCCTTCTGATTATCTTTACAACCAACATGGGCATTTACGTTCAAAAGCTCTCCTCTAGAGAGATTGAAAGAGGAATTGCCAGTCCTACTGTCTTCTAGATAACTTCTCTATCAAGAATCTTCTTTCTTTCACCTGTCTATTTCCTTAGTAAACATTTTGGACATAAAAAATATGAACTTTGATTGTAATAGAAATTTGTTATTAACCAAGTTTTAACTGGAATAATGACTTTGATGTAATCCATTGCATTGTTTGTTCTGTATGTCTATGATATCAACCAGATAATCAATGAGTGTTGATGTGCTTTTAAAAGCACAAACCAAAAGCTCCTCAGGGGTGGAGGCAAGTAAGATTCTCTCTGAACCTAACATTGTGTTGGAGTCTTTCTTCTTTCTTTTTCTTTCTTCTCTTATTTTCTTAAATTCCATATTTTGTGCTCACAGCTCCTCCATAGTTTACAACTCTTCTCTGACCCTTTATGTTACCTGGGCTGTGACAAATGTCATGTTTCATGATTCATAACCACATAGAATCACAAGAAATGTACCTTCAAGCTTCAGTGGATTTGAGATCTCATCAATGTAGAGTGCGGATTGAAACCAATGGATGCCTTGTCTTCTTATGTCATTCTTGCCCATCTCCTCCTGGAAATCCTCCCCAGAGGGCTTTCCTCAAGATCTCTTGATGATCTATAGGTAGCAGCAGAGCACAGAAACGATCCATCTGTGTCAGTCCTACCATGTTCTCTCATTATGTGACTAACTTACTTTTAAGGCATTTTTGATATTTTATTGCTTATTAGTACTATGCTCGTAGTCTACTCCTACTTGGCTCCCACCATGAGCCTCTTCTTTTCCCTTTGGGTGACCACAATTTTAATTCATTAGAGACTGTGATGGTCTATTTCAGAATTTATAGTCATATAGCATCAAAAAATGAATATTTGTTATAGAAAGAGTGTCCCCCTCCCTTTAAGTTTCAAGGAGGAGTTTGAGATCAGTAAAGGCTCTATATAATTTCCCAAAGGAAATCAATCTAGCCAGCTCTCTTCTATTCAATTCTGGTCCTCGTTCATTGTCCATTTGCACTTTCCAGCCAAGATATATGTGCTGATGGACAACTTTTCTTTATAGGGAAACATTAATCTGTTGTAATTGGAAGACCTTCATTACCATATTAGGGTCCTGACTTTATTCATAACTTTGAGAAAATCACCTAAAACCAGTACCTCAATCTTCTCTGGAACACTGCCAGTCTGAAAAATGTTAAGATCATAAAAGAGACATACAAACGCAAGTCATTATTTTAAAGTCTATATTTTCTTGATGGTCTGATGAATTCTGAAGACATGGATATATGAAATGTTATAAGAATTATTGCTTCCAATATTTTTATCAGTGACTTGGATGAAAATAGAGGTGGCATTCTTATCAAATTTGCAGATGATACAAAGCTGGGAGGAATACCTAACATGGGATGACAGAATCAGCATCCCTTAAGATTGTGACAAGCCAGAATGAAGGGCTAAATCTAATAATATGAAATGTTATGGGTATAAATGTAGAATGCTAAACTTGGGTTAAACAAATTGGCTATGCCACTTTAGGATTGGAGGAGACTTGACCAGACAACAAATAATTCATATGAAATAGACCTGGGAGTTTTAGAAGATAAGAAACTTGATATGAATCAAGAGTGTGATGTGGCAGCTAAGAAAGCTAATGCCCTCATAGACTGCATTAATAGAAAAATCAAGTAGAAAAGCAAGCAAGCATTTATTAACCACCAACAAAATGAGAAACGTGGTGCTAAGTGCTTCATAAATGACCCTCACAACAATTCTGGAAGGTAGATGCTATTATTATTCCCTTTTAACAGTTGAAGAAACTGAAGCACATAGAGGTTAAGTGACTTACCTACAGTTATACAGCTAGGAAGTATTTGGGTACACATTTGACCTCAGGTCTCTTTAGTCCACATTCAGCACCCTACCCACTGCACTTCCTAACTGCCTCTTTTAAAAAATGCTATGAAAACCTTAGCAGACTATCTTCTCTTTCTTTTGCCATAAAGCACTGTAGAAATATGTTTTTAATTCCTAAAAAGAGGCAAGTTATACTGTATTAGACCTACCTTGTTAAGACTACCAGAGTTTGTTGTTGTTATTTGATTATTTCAGTCTTGTCCGAGACTCTTCATGTCCCCATTTGGGTTTTCTTGTCAGTGATACTGGAGCGGTTTGCCATTTCCCATTTCCTTTTGTAGCTCATTTTAAAGATGAAGACATTAAGATCAACAGGGTAAGTGACTTACTCAGGACACATAGCTAGTAAATGTCTGAGGCTGGATTTGAGCTCAGGAAGATGTCATCCTGATACCAGGTCCTTTGTTCTAACCACTGAAACACTTAGCTAGAGTACCACATTTAATTTTGTGTGCCCCATTTTAGGGAACACCTGGATAGGCTGTAGCACATTCACAAGAGGGTGATCAGCATATTGAGGAGACACAAAATTACACCCTATACAATGTGACAGAAGGAACTGGAGTTGTTTTACCTGTAAAAAAGGATTATCATTGTTTTCATGTATTTGAAAGAACCTTCAAGTGGAAGAGTGTTTTACAATTATTTTGCTGGGTTGCTGATTAAAGAACTAGAGAAGAAAGGATCAAGTTAAAAAAGACCAAGTTTTGATTTGGTGATTGGAAAATATTTCTGACAATTGGATATGTGCAAAAGTGGAATGGATTTTTCATTAACTCATCACTAGAAAGAGGCTTCCCTTCAATGGGGGACTGAAAACCTATTTGTGGTTTGGATTAGAAAACTTTGGAGTGAGATTTTTTTTGGTTCTATGATAGATTCACATTAAAGAAGGATGTTATTGCTCTCATGGATGAAAAACTATATGAATACAAAGCATCATTATCTCTGATAACATATATGCAAATATGCTACCGATTACATTTTTTTTTAATTTAAAAAGTGAAATTTCACCTTGAAAATATGCTAAAAATCTTTTTAAAAAGTTAAACAGGGAGGGGATGTGACAAAATTGGGACATTAATGCACTGCTAGTGGAGTTGTGAATTGATCCAACCATTCTGGAAGGCAATTTGGAACTATGCCCAAAGGATGATAAAAGACTGTCTGCCCTTTGATCCAGCCATAGCACTGCTGGGTTTATACCCCAAAGAGATAATAAGGGAAAAGACTTGTATAAGAATATTCATAGCTGCGCTCTTTGTGGTGACAAAAAATTGGAAAATGAAGGGGTGTCCTTCGATTGGGGAATGGCTGAACAAATTGTGGTATATGTTGGTGATGGAATACTATTGTGCTAAAAGGAATCATGAATTAGAGGAATTCTTTGTGAACTGGAATGACCTCCAGGAATTGATGCAGAGTGAAAGGAGCAGAACCAGGAGAACATTGTACACAGAGACTGATACACTGTGGTACAATCGGTTGTAATGGACCTCTCTACTAGCAGCAATACAATGATCCAGGACAATTCTGAGAGACCTATGAAAAAGAACACTATCCACATCCAGAGAAAGAACTGTGGGAGTAGAAATACAGAAGAAAGACATTTCCTTGATCACATGGTTTGATGGGGATATGATTAGAAATGTAGACTCTAAATGATCACTCTATTGCAAATATTAATAATATGGAAATAGGTCTTGATCAATAATACTTGTAAAACCTAGTTGAATTGCATGTTTGCTATGGGAGGTGGGAGAGAGAAGGGGAGGGAAAGAACATTAATCATGTAACTATGGAAAAATATTCTAAATTAATTAAAAATTTAAAAATGTAAAAAAAGTGAAACATAGAATCTGGAAAACAGTGAATATATATGTATATGTATGTGTATATTGTCTGGAAAAACACAGAACCACTAAAGTAGGCAGCAAAACCAAATCTTTAACCAGGAAAGAGACAAGGCCATTAATATTCAGCTGCCACACAGAGCCAAGCACTAAATATCACACAAAGTCAAACCCTGGGGGCTCTGGAGACTGTCTGAGAGGATCAAGGTGTTAGATGATTCTCTAAAGAATACTAGAACATAGGGATCTAATATACCTTTTGGGGAATTAAGCACATCAAACATACACTGACAGTTCTATTCAGTCTAAGACAAAATCAGTTTGGGACTTCCTTTAAAGGCAAGTTCTCAAGGGAAATGGGCAAACTTGAGGCTTCCAGAATTCACTTTGACTATATATATATATGTTAGCCCATAAAAATTATCTGTTTGTTGTCATATTTAGAGTTTGGTTTTTCTATGGGTGAGTTCAGAGATAAAGTTGAAGAGGAAGTCTGTGCTAGTGGACTGTCCTGGGGGAGTCAGAAAGACCTGGGTTTGAGTTTTGCATCTCATACCGTGTGGTCCTGGGGAAATAATTTAACTTCTCATCAACCTAGATAACCCTCTAAAACCCCTAAATTGCAGAAGTGATGCCAATTTCCATTAGGAGGGGAAGTTACTTCACCACAGACATCACAGATATGCCCTCCCCCCAAAGAAAAGAATAAACATGATACAGAAACCAGATGGGAAAATCCCACTAACAATGGAGCCTGTGTTGGACAAATGAAAATTTAAAAGCATAATTATACTTTAACTCTTACACCAAATCTTCAGGGTTTTAGAGATTTAATCTCTTTCACCTAAGCTCAAGGCTATTACCAAGACATTTGGGAGACACTGAAGACATAACTGAAATTAAAAGGAAAATGCACATTTATAGGCAAGAGAAGGATGTCAGTTTAGTCTAAGATGAATTCAATTGTGTTTTGTTAATTTTGTTATTGTTTTCTCTGGTCACTATGTATTGCATATTGTTTTAAGTATATGCCATATCCTTGTTGGAACCTGGGAAAGGGCTAAGCAGATCATGTGTTATTTCAGCATCATTTTGAATGTTGGGGGGGAAAAAATCAAGTGTGAATGTGTATGTATAGTAGGAACTGAGGATTATTGAATATTCTCAATATTCCATACTAGGGTATATATAGACTCTTGCTGAATATAATTTTTTTCTTTAATGATACCACATGTCTTCCTATTTATTACTGAGAGAAAAAAGAATTGCAAGTAGCTCTATAATTTTCTATTATGAGTACCAATGTGCCATGTTAATGTCCTTCAGCATGTGGCTATCAGGGTAGTTTGTAAATATTAACATACAATTTTTATATGGTAGATGTGCTTTTAAATAGTTGTATGCAATCCAATTTTTTGAAAATAGAATCATTTAAAATACAATAGAGTATTTCCCTTATTTAAAAGAATTCGATGGTGAATCTTCTGTGAAAATTGAAGACTCCTTTTCTTTAAACAATTTTCCCCCCAATGAACAAAAATCTATTTTCTCTCACTCCTACTTCCCTCTAATTGGAGACAGGTAGGAAGGATGGGGGGACCATTGTAAAAAAAATGTATAGTCAAGAAAATAAAATTTCTTCATTGACTAAGTCCAAAAAATATACATTTCAGCCCTCACTCAGAGCCCATAACCATTTTGGTAGGTGAGGCATAGCCTGCTTTAGCTTGGGTCCTCTGGAATTGTAGTTGGTAAAAACTATTTTCTTACAGTGAAAAGGTGTCTTCTTAATCTTCGGTGAGGATTAAAAATATGTTTGAGATTCTTTTTAAAAAATTTTAAGTATTTTCTTATTTTTTCTTTCATGGTAACATGATTTATGTTGTCTCCTCCACTTTTCTCTCCCCCCTCCCAGAGTTATGTTTGAGGTTCTTAAAGTGGAGTATACTTACATAGCAAATTAGGAGAATACAAATATACCATTTGTAGCCAATGTTAATTTTGTTAACTTGAAAAAAACACAGAAGTACTAAAGTAGTCAGCAAAAACAAATCTTTAATCAGGAAAGAGTTAGGTCCGTAATAATTGGGCACTATACAGAGTCAAGCACCTAAAAACCACACAGAGCCGAGGGCTTTGGGATTCTGGGAACAGTATCTCTGAGAGGATCATCCCAGGAGATCATTCTCCAAAGAATAATAGACCTTGGGGATGTGTATACTTTTTGGGCAACTAAGGACAGGGAAGTATGATTGATTGGCTTTACCATGGCTACAAGGAAATGAAAAGTCCAAGACAGGGATTATTAGACAGATGCTAATGCTTTACAATGGATGCAAAAGGAGAGGGCCCAGCCAAGGACTGGGCTACCTGGGAGTGGACTCTGACATAAATGTAGAAACTTCCAAGACGAAAAGGGTATTTAACATTTAATTCTATCTACTAGTTTCACTTAAACTGGGATCATTAAGTACTCCAAGGTCTATTGTTCAGTCCGAAATGTGAGTCTGAGATTTCCTTTGGGTTAAGTTCAGAGGGTACAGGGGAAAACTTGGGGTTCCCAAAAACCCAGTTGACAGTTTTTAAGATGAATCATATGAGGAGGAAAGATTACAGCAAACAACTTCCTTTTTTTTTTTAAAGTAAGGAAGTGAGAAATAAAAGGAGCAAGTACATATTCCTCAGTGATGGTCCTCGGGGTCATGCCATGTCTTTTCCTTTGGAATCTCTTATTTCATTACTGTGTAGACATGAGATCATAGAATATTATATTATATTGTATATAAAATATTAAATATGGCATATGGCTACTCTTAACAGAAATAGGTAGAATTAAATGCAAGAGTGTACAGGTAAATGTTTAATAACCATTTTGGGGAAACTTTTAAATTACTCTTCATTATTAATATTTTCTCTATCAATTTCTTAAGCCTAGGCAATCAGCAAAACAACAAATCAAGCCTTGTGAGGTATAAACAATATCAATGAAAATTAACAATTGATTCTCCCAAGTACTAAACTAACTTCAACAAACTATTGAGAACTGGATCCAATTTATAAGGATACAAAGCATTCCTCAAATGACAAGTGGGCCAAGGCTCTGAACAAGCAATTCTCAGATGAATCAATTAAAACTATATAGGAAGAAATGCTCCAAATTATTATTAATTAAAGAAATGTAAATTAAAACAACTCTCAATACCCTCCTCACACCTATCAGATTGACTAATGTGACAAAAAAGGAAAATAATAAATGTTGGAAGGGATATGGAATAATTGGGACAGTAATATATGGTTGGTGCAACTGTGAACTGATTTAACCACTCTGGAGAAAAATTTGGAATAATGCCCAAAAGGCCATCAAACTTGCATACCCCTTGATTCAGCAATACCACTACTAGATCTATATCCCCAAAAGGTCAAAGATGGAGGAAAAGGACCTACTTATACAAAATTATTTATAGTAGTACTTTTTGTGGTGGTTAAGAATGGAAAACCAAAGGATTGTCTACCAATTGGGGAATGGCTGAACAAGTTGTGGTATATGACTGTAATGAAATTCTATTGTACCATAAAACATGATGAACAAGATGATCACAAAAAACTTGGAAAGACTTACATGTAGTTATGAAAAATGAAGTGAGCAGAACCAGGGGAATTCTGTGTACAGTAATAGCAATAATGTATGATGATTGATTATGAATGACAATTATTATCAACAAGGCAAAGATCTAGGACAACTCCATGGAACTCATGACAAAAAAAAAAACAACTATCCATTGCCATAAAAGGAACTGATGGACTCTGAATGTAGATTGAAGCATACCATTTCTCACTTTATTTCCTCCACAAATTTTTCTCTAGCATAAGATATGTGTATCTTGTTTCACAACATGACAAACATGGAAATACGTATTATATGATAACACATTTAATCTATATCATATTATCTGCCAACTTGGGGAGGGGAAGGAGTGGGAGAGAAAGAACATAAAAAAGGTCAGAAAATAATTATTAAAAATTGTATCTACATGTAATTTGAAAAGAAAAATTAAAAATTGAAAAAATTAAAACTCGATTTTTTTGTAATCTTCTATTGTAACATCACCTTCATTTCTGAATTTCCTCCCTTTGCCCTTGAACTGTATCTCAACATCCTGGTTTCCCTGACTTCCTTCAAATCTCAACTAAAATTCCACCTTCTGTAAGAAGCCTTTCCCAATCCTCTTTAATCTCTGTGCCCTCTCTCTGATATTATCTCTAATTTATCCTGCATATACTGTATCTTACTTGTACATAATTGTTTGCATATTGTCTCTTCCACTTGACTGTGAATTACTTAATAGAAGGGACTATTGTTATTTGCCTTTGTATCCCCAGATTTAGTACAATGTCTGGCACATAATTGATGCTAAAAATGCTAATTGACTTAAGTGAGCCATTTTCCCTAACAAAAAGTGAAAAAGAGTAGATGCATCAACGAAGTCTGACAGTAATGCCATGTTCCACATCCAGGATTCCCCACCTCTGAAATGAGGGGAAAAGAGAGCTGCATTTTCTTTCTTTTCTTTTTTCCCCCTATAACTAGCTGTCTTGGGAGTTGCTTGGTGATTCAGTGCATAAAGAGCTCTGAACTGGGAGTAAGGACGATTTGAGTTCACACCTGAGCCCGACATTTACTAGTTTTGAGATCCTGGGCAAGACACTTGATCTTTGTCTTGGTTTTCCTAATCTGTAAAATGAGGATAATAATAAAACCTATTTTCCATGGCTGCTGTGAAGATCAAATGAAATAATAATTGTAAAACACTTAGCACAGTAAAAGTGCTATATAAATGTTGTTGTTATTATTATTAAACATTGATTAAAAGCTGACTGTGTGCCTGGCATTGTGCTACATCCTAGGGATACAAAAAGAGGCTAAAGTCGGTTCATGCCCTTGGGGAATCTTACAATCTAATGGCGACTAAGTGATATGCTTATGACCACACAGGTAGTATATGTCAGAGACAGGCTTTCCTGGCTACAAGATAGGCTTTATAGAAAGCCTATCTTTCCCACTAACCTCTGCTCCCACCCCTATCCTTTCTATTTCTCCCTTAACTGGATCCTTCTCAAAACAGTTCTCTATTTCCCTTTCCCAGTTTAGGCCAGTCAGTGCGCATGGGACTACAGTTCCCAGAGTGCAAAGCTCCTCCCCCTTTCCCTCCCTGAGGTAGAGCGTGGCCCTTTGGGAAACGTAGTTCTGTGCGTCGTGGCGCACACGCCGGCTCCGCAGCCTACATCGTTCCCCCCCCCCTTCAGTTGCCGTGGAGACGGAGACGCTGCGTTGAGACTGAGGGGTTCTTTAGCAAGACTTTGAAGAGGGGGAAGCAGGAGGTAAAAGAACATCTTGGTCAGACCCCCACCCCCACCCCCGACCAGAAACTAATCATGCTAGGGAGCCCCGCCAGTTACGGGTACTTGGAGCTGGGACCCACAGATGTCTTGGAGCGTAAAGGCTCCCTCACTCTCCGCTCCCACCACAAGAACTACTCGAAGCCGGTCCTGGTGTATGGCTGGTAAGGACTCCTTCCCCCTCACCCGCCAACCCTGAGTAATGGGAAAGAAGACGTGGCCTCGCTAGCCTGAGAGGGAGCTGCTTCTCATTCTCTCAGACTGAATGGACTCCTTACCTGTTGTAGTTTCGCACCCTCTGCAGGGCGTTAGTAGAATTACAGAATCTCAGAATTGGAAGGGACCCTCTAGGGTCAATTCAATTCAGTTCCATCCCCTCTCCCTCTCAGATTGGACTCGGATATGATCTCTAAGTTCCCTTCCAATTTTACATCTATGATCTGATTGTCCTAAGGAGACCTATGGAAGCACGGGGCTGATTATGTCAGGCAGATGAGCACATACAGTATTCTAGGGAAAATGTTTGAAGCACCTGCCTTGTTCCTTGAATGGCACATACTCATTCAAAGTTGTGATCATCTATCATTCATCTTGCATTCACCTACTCCATATCAATAGCCTGGGTTAGCAGAAATAGTAAAGGACTTATTTTAAGGAAACTAGCATGTTCACACAGCCCCATACCTTGGGTAATTTAAATAGAAAGGGCTTTAGTTTTCTCAACTATAAAATTAATGACTAGCTCTTTCTTCACATGATAGACCTAAGAGATCATTGTTGGTTTGGGACTGGGACTTTAGAGATTATCTAGTCCAACCTGTTCAGTTTATAGATGATGAAACTGAAGGCCAGAGAATCATGACCTAAAGTCACAAAGAACTGGGATTTGAACCCAATAACCACTGATACAAATCCAGTGCTTTTTATTTTGCCTTGTATCATTTGTGTTTGTATGTGTATACATACACATTTAGACGATATATATTTATACATTATATATAAACATTTTACATATGTGTTTTATATATATGTATGCATATATAAAAGTGGCCTATGATATCTATATTTGTATCATTTAATAGATATCATATACTCCTTGTTTACATTTTAAGCCTTTTAAGGTCAGGGACTGTGTTATTTTTTCATCTTTGTATGCCCAATATTTAGCATGCCTCTTTTCGTGTAGTATAAACTTAAATATCTGTCAGATCTGAATTTGTTTGAATTCTACATATTGTCCCAGTCCTACCATTCTCCATTATCCTGCAGCATTTTTAATACTTTCTACTCTTGTCTCTGTAGAAACAAATAATTCTAAAGATAAGCAAAAAACAAATTATGATCAGTATTTGTTTTCCTCCTTGTACTGAAGCAAATCTGAAAGTCTGGGAACAAGGCATACCATAAGCAAACCTCAGACATAGTTTATCCTCACTGCATAGGCTTCTCCTTTCTTTTCTGTTTCTTATCCTTTTTTACTCTGTTCCTCTTTGAACTTGTTTTCCAGATGGAGTTTCCTTCCTTCTGTCCAAATCTACACTCATAAGATGATGTATTAAATTAATTCACAGTGAGGCAAAATGACCACCAGTCATATATTACATATGTTACATTTAAACATGTTTAATGTGTTATACATTCCAGGGGTGTATATATTTTAATAGAAGATGAAGAAATTAATCTTACATTTTGAAATTTTAAGCAGCAGAAGCTAATGAGGGAAAGGATTTGGTGGGGGGGGGTATTTATTTGTTGGTGCTTCAGTCATTTCAGTCATATCTGTGTTGTCATAACCCCATTTGGAGTTTCCTTGGCAAAGATTTTGGAATGGTTTGCCATTTCCCTCTCTGGCTCATTTTATAGATGAAGAACTCAGGCAAACAGGATTATGTCCAGGGTCACATAGCTAGTAAGTGTCTGAGGACAGATTTGAACTCGGGAAGATGAGTCTTCCTGACTCCAAGCATGGCACTCTATCCACTGTGCCACCTAGCAACCTCAGCACCCTAGAATCCTCAAATCATTTTTCATGGGATATTGTTTGTTTATAAAATTGACCTTTGATAAGGGGTTGGAAATTTAGCATTTGGAGGAAGGAGGAAGGGTCATCTCAACTTCTCTGACACCTATCATCTTTAGGTAGATTACATAGTTGTCTTTGGGTATAATTTGAAAGATATGCCTCAACTATTTCCTTTACTGACAGGAGCATAGTACTTGAAATTCCATGACAAGTTCCATTATTTGGTTTATGATAACTTTTACAATAAGATTGCTTTCTACTTTAAAATAGCTTCTCTCCCCCCCCCCCCCTTCTTTTTGGTATATTGTATCTAGGGAAAGTCTAAGAAAATAAAAGCAACCCAGGCAATACAGGGCATTAAGAGAAACTTTCTCTTGTGTTCGAGTGTTCTGCCATTGACAAAATAATCTTCTTTAAGATTGTCTCTGAAGGGGATTTCTCCCATTAAAACTCATCTGTACATCAAATCCAGCAGAAGAGTGAGGGCTGGGATACTAGTGTATTCCTGGAGTCTTCAGTTAAGTGTCAATACCAGTAAAAGAGGGAGAGCTGATATTTATCACACTGGAGAGGATGAATTGTGACATGGAAATCACTTTAAAAGACTGATATATATTAATTTAAGGTCGCCAAGGAATTCAGCTATGTAATTCCTAAATGAAAACTCAAGTCAGCAGTCAACCTTTTATGGAGTTTAAGTACAGACAGGAGGAAGAAAGGTATGAGAGAGAGAGAGAGAGAGAGAGAGAGAGAGAGAGAGAGAGAGAGAGAGAGAGAGAGAGAGAGAGAAAGGGGAGAGAAGGGGAATAGGGCTGGGCCAAAGGCCCAAGCCATTAGATAGCTGAGGCAAAGAAAAGAGATCAGTCCCTATCACTCACGTGACCAAAATGGAGAAACAGTCTCAGGGGCCTCCACCTCCAGCCACCTTCAGAGCAAGCCGTCCTCTCAGATCTCTCCAGGAGCTCTCCCTCCAGGACCTCTCTCCTCTCAGACTCCTTAGGGCAAAACCTCTCAGAGCCAAAACTCCTCCTCTCTCCTCAGACCCCGCTATCTTTAAGTCAACAATCTAAGTCCCCTCCCTTCAGTTCTCACATCTACCAATCACTGTCCATGTCTCCCCTGTTCCAATGGTGGCTCTAGCTTAACCCAGGACCTCCCAGAGGTCTGCCCCCCTTTGCACATGTCTGTTGAAGGTCATATTCTCAAATAATTAAATCTTGATCTTTGCTGCAGCCCTTCCTAAATCCTGTTACTCTGAGAAGGGTGGATATTTATTGTAAGTTCCAAGACCTGGTTCTGTCATTCCAAGTATCTCTATTGTATCAATTCTAAAATCAATCATGACTCAAAGAACTTCCTGTTCTATGCTTAAGTATAGGTCAAAGCCCTTTCCATTGTTTAGCAAAAGGTTTCTGTCCTAAAGTAGTCTTAAGTAGGGAGGAGAAGGATCCTCCCATGCCAAAGAGTTTCACATTCCAATAGAGTTCTTACTATCAGTAGGAAATTTTTTCAAGTATGAAATTTCCCAATGGGGAAATTTCCAACATTCATAAGTCTAAGAAATTTTAAGGTTTACAGAATAGAAAGAAAAATGAGACCCATTATGAAGCAGTGGGTTCCTGGGAGAGGGGGAAAAAAAGGAAAACAGTGAAGAAAAGAGGGGGAAATGACATGACCTATTTCATCTATTTTATAATTATAACTGTAGCCCTAGCTCCTGTTCCCCTTTAAAAAATTCATTTAGCTCAAAATTTTTCTGATTTCTCCATTTAATTCTACTCTTTACTCTATTCCTTGCCTCCCAGTCCTCGTTTCTAGTTTGATCATATAAAGAAAACATCTGTTTTTATACCAGGAGCACTGGTAACACTTTCCATTGTGCTATTTCACATTACTCAGGTTACTTCAATAAATGAAAAGTGAAGTGATCAGCTGAAGTAATTGTCCAGATATTTAAGTCATAACATAACTTCTTCATTTTCATTATATGGAAACTGAATGGAAAAAGTGTCGTTTTGTCCAGATTTATTTGACATTGAAAGTATAGGTTCTACTACCAAATAATTTAGAAGATGAAATTACTGAAAAGTCTATTTTTGTTCTAGAGGAATTTTTGTAAGTAGCTTTTCCTTAGACTTTGCTACTGACCCTTTTCTGATTCGGAACTAAGAGGTAAAAGGCTATATGGATTTTGAATACAGTGTAATAATGGGAGAAATGGGAGTCTTTTTGTAAGTACCAAGAGCATGTATCACCTCAAGCAAGTCATTCAAGGTCTTTCTGTGACTCATTTATTCCCTATAAAGTGGAAATGATAATAAAAATGTTGCTATTGGACCATAAGTCTAAGTTTACTGGGGAAAATAAAATTATGGCACGGTTCTGCTTCATTATTATTTTCAACATTAACCTGATCTGCAGTAGTATCCCTATCTTTCTTAATCTTCCAAGTTCAAACTTTGATTCTCTTTTCCCTCTTGTTTTCTTCTCATAGGCAATAAATTAATAGATTCATTCATCCAACCTCTACAATATCTTTCATATAGGTCACTTCTTAAGCACTTCCACTGCTATTCCCTATGACTAGCCCTTTGTTTTCTGATCTCTTTGCCTTTTGCAGTGACTAGCCTTCTAACAGGTCAATATGTCTTCACTCTCCCATATCCAAATCATCCTTATCATACCATACTTATCTTCCTTATGCATGCCTTTTTTCTAGTCAGAAATTTCAGTGCCTTCACTTTGTGAAGCAAATATAGTTTGCATTGTCTGGTCTTCTATAATCTGGCACCATTGAACCTTTCTGGCCTTATTTCATAATTTTCCCTAACTGGACCACTTATTGTCCCTAGAACATACCACATGTTATCCTACCTCCAAACATTTGCTAATGCTATTCTCTATGACTGTATTATTCCATATTTTCTTTTAACAGTGGAGTTCCTAGTTACTCTTTAAAGACATCTCTTTGAGTAGCAGAAGTGCTTCACCTGCCATGAATTTGTTTTGTTTTCCTTTATTTTTTGATTTCCCTCATGTATTTTTGAATAATTGGTTCCTTTATAAAATTATATAATTTACATATTAAAAAATGTATTCTGATAAGAGAGCCATAGGTTTCATTAGACTACCAAAGGGGTTCATCATTCCCAAAAGGTGAAGAACTACAGTCATAATTCCTGTGGTTGGCAATAACTTTTCCTTGGAAATGAATTCCTTACAATTTTCTATATTAATCAAGCCATTCTCCAATTGATAAATGGGCAAGGGAAATGGATAGGCAGTTCTCAGATAAAGAAATCAAAACTATTAACAAGCACATGAAGAAGTGTTCTAAATCTCTTATAATCAGAGAGATGCAAATCAAAACAACTCTGAGGTATCACCTCACACCTAGCAGATTGGCTAACATAACAGCAAAGGAAAGTAATGAATGCTGGAGGGGATGTGGCAAAGTAGGGACATTAATTCATTGCTGGTGGAGCTGTGAACTGATCCAACCATTCTGGAGGGCAATTTGGAACTATGCCCAAAGGGCGACAAAAGAATATCTACCCTTTGACTCAGCCATAGCACTGCTGGGTCTGTACCCCAAAGAGATAATGGACACAAAGACTTGTACAAAAATATTCATAGCTGCGCTCTTTGTGGTGGCCCCAAACTGGAAAATGAGGGGATGCCCATCAATTGGGGAATGGCTGAACAAACTGTGGTATATGTTGGTGATGGAATACTATTGTGCTAAAAGGAATAATAAAGTGGAGGAGTTCCATGGAGACTGGAACAACCTCCAGGAAGTGATGCAGAGCGAGAGGAGCAGAACCAGGAGAACATTGTACACAGAGACTAATACATTGTGGTATAATCGAACGTAATGGACTTCTCCATTAGTGGCGGTGTAATGTCCCTGAACAACTTGCAGGGATCCAGGAGAAAAAAACACCATTCATAAGCAAAGGATAAACTATGGGAGTGGAAACACCGAGAAAAAGCAACTGCCTGAATACAGAGATTGAGGGGACATGACAGAGGATAGACTCTAAATGAACACTCTAATGCAAATACTATCAACAAAGCAATGGGTTCAAATCAAGAAAACATCTAATGCCCAGTGGACTTACGTGTCGGCTATGGGGGGTGGGGCGGAGGAAAAGAAAATGATCTATGTCTTTAACGAATAATGCTTGGAAATGATCAAATAAAATATATTAAAAAAAACAATTTTCTATATTTATACTTATTATTACTATGATGATTTTGTGTGTCATATCTTCTTCTAGACTATAAACTCAATGAGGAGAGGGACTGTTTTATCTGAACTTTGTATCTCTCACAACTCCTAGTGAAATGCTTTATGTAATATAGGTGCTTTATTGACATTTACTGAATTGAATGTGCTACAAAACAGTCAATATGAATGGAAAATCCTGGAAAAAAACCCCATAGTTAAATGATGAGAGAGAGAGATATACAGACAGAGAGACAGACAGACAAACTACATAACTACATAAGAGATAAAGAACAATAAAAAAATAAAAATAATGAAAAGAGAAAAATATATGAAATATCTCATCAGGAAAAGCAATGATCTGGAAAATAGATCTAAGATAAGTA
Source organism: Monodelphis domestica (assembly GCF_027887165.1). NCBI lineage: Eukaryota > Metazoa > Chordata > Mammalia > Didelphimorphia > Didelphidae > Monodelphis > Monodelphis domestica. The sequence goes on from NC_077233.1 coordinate 196,854,022, forward strand.
ATTTAGGAACTGTAGGACTACCTGAAAACCATGATAAAAAAGAGCCTAGATTTCATATTTCAAGAAATTATACAGGAAAACTGGTCCAATACCCTATAACCAGAGAGTAAAATAGAAATGAAAAGAACCCACCAATCATCTCCTGAAAAGATTCCAAAATGAAAACCTCCAGGAATATTTTAGCCAAATTCCAGAGTTTGCAAGTCAAGGTAAAAAAAAATGTTACAAGCAGCTAGAAAGAAACAATTTAAGTATTGTGGAACTACAATATGGATCACAAAAGATTTAGCAGATCCACATAAAAGGAATGGAGTGATTGGGATATAATCTTCTGGAAGACAAAGGAACTAGAATTACAACCAAGAGTAATCTACCCAGAAAATAATTATACCCAGTATAATATTTCATGAAGGAAAGTGGATATTAAATAAGAAAAGAGGACTTTCAAGCATTCCTGATGAAAAGACAAAAGATGAATAGAAAATTTGAAAATTTCAAATACAAGATTCAAGAGATGTACAAAAAGGTAAACATAAAAGAGAAACCATAAGCGACTCAGTAAAATTAAACTGTTTACATTCCTATATGGGAAGATGACACATAACTCTTAAGAATTTTATAATTTTAAAGGAATTTAAAAGTATCCATAGACAAAGGACATTAGTATGAATTGACCATGATAGAAGATTTAAAAAATAAATAAAATTAAAGGTTGAGAAAGAGGGATGCAGTGAGAGAAGGAGCAAGGGAGAGAAAGAATGGGGAAAATTATGTCACATAAAAGAGGTACAAAAGGAAACGTTTTATAGTAAAGAGGGAAATAAGGAGAGGCAGGCCAATGCTTGAATCTTATTTTTTTAAAAACCCTTAACTTCCCCTTTCGAATCAATACTGTGTATTGATTCCAAGGCAGAAGAGTGATAAGGGATAGGCAATGGGAGTTGTGACTTGCCCAGGGTCACACAGCTAGGAAGTGTCTGAGACCAGATTTGAACCTAGGACCTCCTGTTTCTAGGCTTATCTCTCAATCTGCTGAAATACTCAATGGCCCCCCTTGAGTCTTATTCTCATCAGAATTGGCTCAAAGAGGGAATAACATGTACATTCAGTTGGGTATAGAAATTTACTTTAATAGAGAAAAAGGAGGAAAAGCAGATAAAGTGGGCTGATAGAAGGGAGGACAGTGAGGATTGGGAGAACTGGTTGTCAAAAGTAAAACAGACTTTTGGGGAGAGACAGGGTAAAAAGAGAGAGGAAGGATAAAGTGAGGGGGATAACAATGGAGGGCTATACACAGTAATCATAATTGTGAATATGAATGGGAAGAATTCACCCATTAAACTGAAATGGATAGCACAATGGATTAGAAACTAGAACTCAACAATATATTTTTACAAGAGACAGATTTGAAACAGAATCACAAAGTAAAAATTAGGGGCTAGAGCAAAATCAATTATATTTCAGCTCAGGTTAAAAAAAAGCAGGGATAGCAATCATTGTCTCAGACAAAGCAAAAGCAAATATAGATCTAATTAAAAGATATAAAAAATGAAACTACATTTTGCTAAAAGGTACCATAGGCAATGAAGTAATTTCAATACTAATAATATATGCACTAAATGGCATAGCACTCAAAATCCTAATGGAAAAGTTAAATGAGTTAAAGAGAAAATAGTAAAATTTTTCTAGTGGAGAACCTCAACTTTCCCCCCTCAGAACTAGATAAATCTTTCCATAAAATAAATAAGAAAGCAGTTAAGGAGCCAAATAGAATTTTAGAAAAGTTAGATATGATAGATCTCTGTAGAAAACTGAATGAAATAGAAATGAATATCCTTTTTTCTCATCACAAAAAATGACTGTATATTAAGGTGTTAAAAACCTCACAACCAAATGCAGATAGGCAAAAATATTAAAGCATTCTTTTCAAACTATAATGCAATAAAAATTACATTCAATAAAGGGCCATGGAAACAGATTAAAAATTAACTGGAAACTAAATAATCTAATTATAAAGAATGAAATGGGTCAAGGAACAGTAATAGCTGCCAAGATAAACCCAGGAAATATTTGAATATAATAACTACAAAATACTTTTCATGCAAATAAAGACAGATCTAAACAATTGGTGAAATATTAATTGCTCTGGTTAGACCAAGCCAACATAATAAAAATGACAATACCTAAATGAATTTATCAATTTAGTAATATACCAATTGAACTACTGAAATAGTTTTTTTTTAAACCCTTACCTTCCGTCTTGAAGTCAATACTGTGTATTGGCTCCGAGGCAGAAAAGTGGTAAGGGCTAGGCAATGGGGGTCAAGTGACTTGCCCAGGGTCACACAGCTGGGAAGTGTCTGAGGCCAGATTTGAACCCAGGATCTCTTGTCTCTAGGCCTGACTCAATCCACTGAGCTACCCAGCTGTCCCCTGAAATAGTTTTTGTATACCCTTATCTTCCATCTTAGAATCAATACTGTGTATTGGTTCTAAGGCAGAAGAGTGGTAAGGGCTAGCAATGAGGAGTTAAGTGACTTGCCTAGGGTCACCCAGCTAGGAAGTGTCTGGGACCCGATTTTAACCCAGAACCTCCTATCTCTGAGCCTGGCTCTCAATCCACTGAGCCACCCAGTTGTCCTTGAACTACTGAAATATTATTTTATAGAGTTAGAAAAAATAAAATTAATCTGGAAAAATAAAAGGTCAACAATATCAAGGGAATCAATGAAAAAAATGTGAAGAAAGGTAGCTTAGCAGTACCAAATCTTAAACAATATTACAAAGTGATAATCATCAAAACAACCTGGTTCAGTAGAGAAATAGAGTGGTAGATAAATATAATAGATTTGGTACACAATTCAGTAGTAAATGACCATAGTAAACTAGTGGTTAATAAACCCAAAGTTCCAAGCTTTTGGGACCAAAACTCACTATTTGACAAAAATTGCTAGGAACATTGGAAAGCAGTTTGTCAGAAACTAGGTATAGACCATCTTCATATCCCAAGGTAAGTTCAAATTGGGACATAATTTAGGCATACAGAGGTAATATAAGTGGTGTTATAAGCAATTAAGGGACAGGGACTACGGATAGTTTTATAAGTCAAAACTGTGAAGAATGTATAACCAAACAAGAAAGGGTTACAGGATGTAAAATAGATAATTTTGATGACATAAAATTAAAAAGTTTTTAACAAAACCAATGTAGCCATGATTAGAAGAAAAATAGGAAACTGGGAAAATTTTTTACAGCAAGTTCTTTGATAAAAGCCCAATTTCTCAAATATATAGAGAACTGAGTTAAATTATTTATTTGAGCCAAATTTGTAAAAAAAAATTACATTCCCCAATTGATAAAAGGTCAAAGGATGTGAACACATAGTTTTCAGAACATGAAATGAAAGCTGTCTATAGTCATATAAAAATGTTCTAAATCATTATTGATTAGAAAAATGCAAATTAAAATAACTCTTGTGGTGCCACTTTACACCCATTAGATTGTCTAATATGACAGAAAAGGAAAACAATTGATGTTGGTGGGGATGTAGAAAAATTAGAACACTAATGCATTGTTGGCTAAGTTAAGAACTGATTCTACCATTCTGGAAAGCAATTTGCAACTATGCCCAAAGGGCTTTAAAACTCTGCATACTTTTTGACCCAGTAATACTGCTACTAGGTATGTATCCCAAATAGATCAAAGAAAAAGGAAAAAAGGTCTATATGTAAAAAAAACATGCATAGCAACTCCTTCTGTAGTGGTAATGGACTGGAAATTGAAGGGATGGCCATCAATTGGGGAATGGTTGAACAATTTGTGTTATATGATTGTGATGGAATACTCTCAGAAAAACTTGGGAAGACTTATATGACCTGATACAAAGTGAAGTGAGCAAAACCAAGAGGACATTATACACAATGTTAGCAACATCATGATGATCAACTGTGAATGACTTAGGTATTCTGATCAATACAGTGATCCAACACAGTTTTGAAGTACTTGGATATCAAATGCATCTACCTCTAGAGAAAGTCTTGATGGAAAATGAATGCTTACTTTTTTTCACTTTATTTTTTATTGCTTTTTTTTTTGCAACATGCCTAATATGAAAATGTTTTGCATGATTTTACACATATACTGTGTGTTGAGGGGATCTTATCCTCTCCCCCTCCTGAAGGGCCAGCCCAGTTCATCATCCTACTCCACATATCAGAGATTGTGTCAGTGAAATTCTGAATGTCAATAAAAGAAAGTAGGTGGGGTGTACCTGGGCTTATTGGATGGACAAGGAGCTGGAGAGACAGGTGAGGGAGAGAAAGATTAATGGAGAATTGGGGAAACATGGTTGGAGGACTTTAGAGTAAGAAAGTGATTTTAAACTATGCTGAATAAACTTTATAAAATTAATAACTGGGTAGATATATTAAATTTTCACTTATTACAGTTCGCAACCACTAGGCAGGTTTATTTCAGATCCTTATATTCTTCTGAGAGAAGTTCTGGGTAGTGCCTGAGTAGTGCTTAAGTAAGGGTAAGAGATTTTTAGAGCAGCTGCTGTCTGCTTTGATCACCTTGGCCAGGACACAGAAGCCGAGGTTTTTTCTTTTCGAATTTGACACCCCTGCCATCCCATATCAGATAGATTGGTGAGAGAACTCACTCCTATGTGTTTCTCCTCCCCCATTCCTTTAGTTTAGCTGAGGGTAAGTCCATTAGAGAATGGGGCCCAAGCCACAGAACAAAGGGGCTTTTAGGACCCAACAAGATGCAGGGTCCTAGTGCCACTTCGCTCAGCCCAGTGCAGCAGAGGGCAAGAGAACCCCTTGAACAGATCCTAGGGGTCCTTCCAGACTGGGGGGGATTAGAGTTAGGAGCTCCCTAGGACAGTATAGAATGGGGAGGAAGCCTTTTTCATAGATGGGACCCGGCCCTCATTTTCTGTGGCATTCAAAAAGTTCTACCTGCTCCTGCTGAGCTCAGCACAGTGGGCCTTGAGGCCTGGGGGCACAGTGCTCAGGGATAGCCCCCTGGGAATGGGTGTAAGACCCCCCACCTTTCAAATCTGGCAATGATTGAGCAGGTTACTGGCAGTTACCAGCACCCCCAACTTTTAAAAGAAACATGTGGCTTTTACCTCTGGGGAGGGAAAGGACTAGACCCTTCTTTCTCCCTTCCCCACCTCAAACATTCTTTTCTCTCTTCCTTAGCCCTGCCTAAAATATTCCTTAGGACTGAGCTAAGAGGAAGTGCTTTTTTTTTTTAAAGATTCATTTCTCTTCTCCCTTCCCTAAAAACATTCCTTTTGGAGCTTATCATCTCTTTGACTGCTTTTAGATAAATGCCTAGCCCCAAGTGCCTTACACCCTACATGCTAATAGCGCCACCTACTGTCGAGAAATAAAACTGCAAGAAATTGAAAAGAATACCTTTCCTGTTAATTTTAGTGATCCAAAATAAAAATTAAATTGAATACATTTAAATAAAGGAATTCTTAATCATTTGATATTAATAATATTGAATTAAAATTAAAACCAAATTTCTAAAATTGAACAAAGCCAAAATGAAATTGAATTAATTAAATGCAATATTAAGGAATAATTGTAGAAAATAATAGTATTAATGATACTATAAATAACAATAATTATTAAATTCCAAAAACTATTATTAGTCATTAGCAATGATTATTAATTATTAATAATCATTATTGATGAAGGACACTTGTTTATTATTTACTATTATTAATAATAATAATTATAGTGAATACATATTCATTATTGATATTATTGCTGTGCAACAATTATTTAGTTCCTTATATTAGCTTATTTTTTTAAACCTACTCTCATTTCCTTCCACAATAACATTGAAGAAATTTGTTTCTCCATTTTTATTTTTAATGTTTTAGGAACTTTTCATTGTTTAAGCTGACCATTTAGCAATACTTAGACTAGCTTAAATGGGCAGATTAAGCCATACAGACTTGACACTATGGGAAATACTGCAATAAATCAAGGGAAAATCAGGAAATATTCCTCCAGATTCAGCCCTGCATAAACTTTTTAATTCTTGGGGAGATCCTAATGTACCTAAGGAGAATTGGATGACAAAGAAAGAACATAGAAAGATTTGTGGATGGAAAAAAATCTTTTACATGGCCAAAATATGGCTCCTCTGACTTCAATATCTTAAAGGATTTGAAGTTAGCCATTAAAAACAAAGATTCCAAAGATTATAAATACTGGCTCTTGTGGGCATATCATGTTGATAAATCAACCATTCCTTCCAGTGAGAAAACTATTCTTTCTTTGGAACCAGACTATTCTGGCTTAACTCCTTCACTTCCTCCTCCTGAACCCTTGATTAGATCTAGCATGAAACACACTCTGTCATACCACCTGGTCTGTGAGGAGGTTTCTCCTTATACTGACCCAAACCAGGACTTGAACCTCCTCTCCCTGTCAGACTTCACTCATCCCCTACTCCTCCCAATCCCTTTCTTCCCAATCTATCCCTCTACCCTCCATTACCATCCCACTACTCATACCCCCCTTCTCACTACCCAATGCCCACCCATTTTCCCTATAGCTACCTGAACCATTCCTATCCTTATTTTCTTGGCCATCCTTTTCCCTACCCTCCTCCCCCTGACCAATACCACCCACCATACTATGACTCCTCCTCTAGACCTCACCCATCATACTCATCTCCACCCTACCCCTGTTCCTCTCCATCACGCCCCCAACCCCACCCCTAATCTTTTTGCCCTGCCCCCTTCTTCTGACCAGCCCCTTCCTCTCCATTTGCTCCCTCCCTACCTTCCTCTACTAGCTTCACTACAACCCACTCCATTGAACTCTAGAACACAAGCCAAGCAGTAGTTATCATAGATGATTTGAATACAGTTCTTTTCCCTCTAAGGGAGGTTCCAACTTATAATAGATGTGGAGATTTAGTCAACATCAGACATCATACACCTTTCTCTCCACAGGACATTGAGACATTCAAAGAAAAAATACCTTCCTTTGAAAATGAGCTTATATTGGTGATAAATAAGGTTGAGAGCATTTTCTGCGCATATAATCCCACATGGATTAATGTGGAAGATTTGCTCCAGGCCTTGCTAACATAAAGGGAAAGAAATAAGATTCTTTCTCTTGTTAATCAGGCCCAGGGGAGGGAACAACTCATTGACCAACTGAAGGTCCCAAATGGAACCTAAATTCAGAGGAATATTACTTACAACTATGCCAGGCTAGAAATGCATTGTTAAAAGCTATGAGAGCTTGTCCTGATAGGTTTGGTACATGGATTAAATTCAAAAATCTTAAGCAAGAAGAAAATGAAAACCCTTCTCAGTTTATGGATAGGCTTATTGAGCTGGGAGGAAGGTATATAGAATTGGATCTTTATAGGGAAAGGGATGTTAGACAAATTAGAATACAATTTGTGAAAAACAGTTGTAAGGTAGTTAAGAATTATTTTATGACTAGCTGTCCAAAACGGCCTACTATGGACCTTGAAGAATTGAAAAGAGTGGCAGTTTATGCTTTTGAAGGAGATAAGGAAAAGGAGGAGAAGAACACTGATCTAGTGGAAACATTAAGGAAGGAAATAAAGGAACTAATAATAAAGGAAATTCTAAACAGGGAGATAAGGATAAAGAAAACACTACTTTAGTAGAGACATTGAGAAAGGAAATAAAAGAATTAACCAAAACAGTTGGAAAGGCAAGCAAGGAGAAGTCATACCTCCCTTACGAGAATCTACAAAACAACTACTAACATGTTATTTTTGTGGAAAGGTGGATCATGTAATTATGAATTGTAAGAAGAGGAATCAGGAAAATAGGAATAAAAGTTTCAGGAATAATAATATTGATAGGGAGAATAGTTATTCAAATGAGGCAAATCAAAACCCACACCCAAACATCTGTACTCAGTGTGGGAAGTCCCCTCAGTATGGGGGACCCCATGGGTGTGGACAAAGGAATTTAGATGACTGATGGTACTTGGGAGGGGAAGGAACCTCAAAGAGTCTGGAGGTGAATTTTAAGCCTTTTCAGACCCCTTTGCCTTAATGATGTTAACTGTTTCAGTTTGTTCCCTTCCTCAGAATGAAGAAGTCTTTGTAACACAATTCTAAATACAAGATGTATTTAACTTACTGTTAAACCACTTCATAAATTATCAAAATTGAAATATTCGGTGACACTGTTTTTTATTTATATCTCCCCTATGATTGTTCTGAAGCACATATCATTGTAAAAAGCCCATGAATAGCATTTTGTTCCTTTTTTGCCTCTGTGAATTGTCACATATGATGATGGATAGACTTCATCAAACTGGTTTCAACCTGTATACAAGTTTTGGAGAATTTAATTATCTAATAATCTCAATTGATTTTAATAGGTCTTCAGAAATGTTTTTCAGATATCTGGGAGCATCCCTACCTCTGACTGATCATTTGCCTGCCTCTGATTTGTTTGTAACAAGAGGTAAGGGTTAGTTTGTAGCTGAAGTTAAATGCAATAACACAGTTGTATTTTCCCATCTCTGCATTTATTGAACATGTACTACATGAGACATCTGAAGTGATTTTCACTATTTAGTCCTTGGCTCCACCTGAAAATGGTTGGGACATATTGGATACAGTTCTGTTACACAGTTACAGTCTCATACCAAGAGGGAGGGAGGTTCTCAAGTGGCTTAGTTACCCTGTGATGTGTTATAATCTCATCCAGGAGGTGGGAATGATTTTTTCTGTGAAGCCTACTAGCTTTGAAATGGGTTTTTTATATTTGTACCTCTTCAACTTATTCTACCCTTCCACCAGGATAATCTAGATTCTTGGTGACATTTTTGGACCCACAAGGTTTTCATCAATGGTACAGAGGTTTTCTGGTTTATCTCTCACCAAATTTTGGAATGATAGTAAAAATAGACTTTGTTAAAAATATGTCTTCAAAGGTTGAAAGATTGGATAAATCTATAAAACTTGTGACAAATATTCATAATTTAAAAGACATTTTGGATGTCATACAGCAAGTAGCTATGTAAAAATTCATGTAAATCCTAATGATAGTGAGTTTGTTTGCTATTGTCATAAATGGGCTCTTATAATTTTGGGGATTTTGGTACTTCTTAGAATCTGTATTAGATGTTGTACTACTGTTTTTAAAAGACTTTTACCTGGTGAAAAAATTATGTACACTCACTCTGTGGATCCTGGCCAAGTTAAGAGGGAATTAGATCTCATTTTTGAGTGAACCACCTTTGTGTTCTGTCTCTGCTTGGCTAACACATTATCACATGGAATGTGAACTATTAATTATTATTTTTATTATTTTTTCTCTTTATATTCATAATAGAATATTTGATTTTTTTCTTTCTTTTTTCCTATTTTGGTGGTACTTGAAGGTTTTTGACTTGAAGGATAAAGTTTACAGTATACATTTTACAGTATCTATTGGCCCCAATAACTATGCATACCCAAAAGCTTTAGACTATGGAAATCTGCCATACATTGATAAATGTCATGATACTGTGTTAAATGATTGTGTCTGATTCCAGGAGAAGGGAACAACAGAGCCACTATATAGTGCCAAGTAGGAAGTCAAAAAGGACCAAACTAATCCAGAGAGGATTGTTGAACTTCTATGCAAATAGGAAAGGGCTTGAACCTAGTGTGAGAATCAAGGTTGTGGCTATTGACCTATGTTAACATGCAAGACTCCGCATACCACACTCTTTGTGCAATATTCTGTCAAGTATCTCAGGTTGGCTATTACCCTGACTCCCCTTATCCCTGACAGTGAAGGTAAAATCAGACCAGGGAATGTCTTTTCCCATTTGCTGCTGAAACCTAGACCCTTCTCTCTTATAGTCTGGCTATTTTCTGTAGTCCTGGCTGCAAATGGGTAAAGTGTTGTATTGATGCTATTGTCCTACAGGCTTGTTGGACATAAGTCACTTTAATTGGACATTACTACTGATTCAAGAACCTGTTACAAGTTTATTTTTTACTCTGACTTTCATACACATAAGATTTTTATTTATTTTTTATCATTTCTGTACTTCTTATTATTTTTATACATTTACAATATATATTTTATATTTATATACCGCATAACTCAGCCATGTATCCTATGGTGATTCTGATTTTGTCAATACCCTCCTCAGTGGGGGATTGTGTAATTATCCAAATAAATACAAGATTTAAAAATTTTTGGAGAAATTTCAGGAAAAGAAACTTGCAAAAATCCCAAATCAAGAAAGTGGATCCTTTTGGAGAAGGTGCTGTAAAGATGCCCGAAGAAGCCACACACTGCATCAAAAGATCCAGGATGAACTTTGGAATATAATGAACTGAACTAAAGGGGGTTGAACATACTTATTCTGAATGTAAACTCTAATGCCAAAGGGGACCGCCCCCAATTGGCATTTTGTCAATGCATCTATCGATCAGTTTTTGTATTTTTCCACTTATATTTCCCTCTCATCTCTAACTATTGTAACTTCCTCTTAGAAAATGCAATATTGTATGTACTTTTATCTAGTAGGTATTTATAGGTTTAAAAGTTATGTTTAAATGATCCATTGGGGAGACTGGTTTCCCAAAGGATCACAGGGAAATTTGTGTCAAGGGGATCTTATCCCCTCCCCCTCCTGGAGGGCCAGCCCAATTTGTCAACATTCCCCACATATCAGAGTTTGCATCACTGAATGTTTGAACATCAATAAAAGAAAGTAGGTGAGGCATACCTAGGCTTCTTAGATGGACACAGAGCTGGAGAGACAGGTGAGGGAGAGAAAGATTAATGGAGAATAGGGGAAACATGGTTGGAGGACTTAGAGTAAGAAAGAGATTTTAAACTATGTGGATCTACCTTTTTTATTAATAAACTTTATAAAATTAATAACTGGGTAGCTATATTAAATTTTCACTTATTACAATTGATATCACAGGTCTTGCCTTGACAATGGGTGGGAAGAAAAATGGAAGGGAGGAAGAGAATTTGGAACTCAGAATCTTAAAAAATGAATGGTAATAATAAATTAAACAAACCATATATTCTAGAATTTTACCAGAAAAATTCCTAAAGCTAAATAAGTGTATGAGAAATCTAAATAATTAACTTTCAAATTATGTTTTTTGTTAGTTTGTAGCATTTATAATACTTTTTAAATTGTCCAAGTTTTAAACTACACTACGACTTTTGGGATGCCTTGAACATTCTTTCATCTAATCCTTTCCCAACTATTTGTTGCTTGAAGCTGATAAATTATCTCACTACTTGGTAAAATAGTTCCAGCCATTTTCTCTTTCCTGGTCTATACTCCACTGTCATCCCTATATTTCAGAATCTTTATTTTCCTTGATGGATCTTTCCTTGGATCCCTTTATTCCTTAATGTTGGTTACCCGTATAAACATTGTATCTTTCTAGTAGACTATAGGCAGTTATCTATCTCTAGTGCCTTGCACATTAAAAAAGATTTAATAAATGTGTTGAATTGAAATTGAATGCTTTATATTGCAACATTTTATAAGATGCAGGATACAAATTTTACTTTTTAATGTTTTATGTTATGATTTTTACTACAGTGCCCTTCAATAGATCCATAAACAATTATATATTGAAGATAACATTGTCTCTAGACAAAAGGCAAAACCCTAAGCCTATCATTTGACCTCTGCCTCTCAAAATCTGCCTCCCACCTCCATTTCCAGTCTTTCTTCATATTATTTTCCTTCTCACATCTTCCTCAAAGAGAACAAAAAAGACAGTCAAAACAATCTTCTCTCTGTTCGCTATATGAGACATTAGACCTCCCCACCTGTGTACCTTTGCTCAGGGTCCTTTTCTTCTGCATCTAGAATACAGTTCATCTCCTTTGCCTCTTAGACTCCTCAAAGCACAACTCATTGCTGCCTCATTAACAAGACCTGTCCTTTCTACATCCCCAGCTAATCCTGTCCCCTCAATGGTTAGTGTTCTCTCCCTTTTGAAATAACTTGGTGTTTACCAGCTCCTGTACAGTGTATCCTCCCAGTAGAATGCAAGCCCTATGAAAGTGATCATTGTAATATGTGCCCGAGTCAACACCCTACATGTCTTTTTTTTTTAAACCCTTACCTTCTGTCTTAGAATTAATACTGTGCATTGGTTCCAAGGCAGAAGAATGGCAAAGGCTAGGCAATGGGCCTTAAGTGACTTGTCCAGGTTCACACAGCTGCAAAGTGCCTGAGGTTACATTTGAACCCAGGGCCTCCTGTCTCTAGGTCTGTCTCTCAATCTACTGAACCATTTAACTGCCCCCTTTTACACATACTTGTTGCCTCCTCTGTCCTTGAGGCTGGGGAATGTTTCATTTTTGTTTTTGGATTTCCCCATGCCTAGCATGGTGTACATGTGGAAAATTAGAGAGCAGAGAGAGAAGATATTTTTTTCATGTCAATGTTTTTAACAGCTGTTGATACTCTTTTTTTTTTCTCCTGGGAAGCAGGATTCTCCCTTTTTGCAGGGGGAGATAACTATACATAATATATTATAGGCACATAAGAGAAGCAGCATAAATGCTTGTTAATTGATGCATTATTTGTTTCTTACATCTCTCTTGCCACTCTCTTTGATTTTGTCCAGGTTACTAAGGATCATAGATTTAGAATTGGATTTGCATTGTAGTATTGAAATATTTCTTTTCTATACTGACTCCCATTTATAAAGCTCTTTGAAATTTATAAGCTTTCTTCTCCAGAATGAGCTGGGGAACATCATGGATGCCTGCTTAGGACACTGAGGTACCCACAGGTTAAGTGGTTTGTTTGCCCAGAGTTACAAGTGGCCAAGTCAGAACTCAAACTGTGGACCTTGACTCCTCTGCTCTTTTCACAAGGTCAGGAACTAGGATTTGCTTCATTTTGTGTATCCTCAGTGCCTAATATAGTACACTGAGCATAGGAGGGATTAATAAATATTATTTGAATCTAATTAAATATGTTATTCCTTTGTATTCATTAAGTATGATTTTTTAAACCTTTACCCTCTGTCTTAAGATAACTGCTAAATATTTTTTTCTAAGGCAGAAGAACTGTAAGGATTAGCCAATTAGGGTGAAGTGACAGGGTCATACAGCCAGCAAGTGTCTGAGGTTGGTCATATTTGAACCCAGGACTTCCCATCTTTGGTCCTGGCTCTTAATCCACTAAGCCATCTAGATGCCTCTCTTTAAGCATATTTAAAGAAAATACATGTGAACACACATAACTGGCATATCTAAAACACCTAAGGGTTGTTATGGAAAGATGGTTATTTAGATTTCTGTTTTTCTGCTTTTCAGTTATTTCAGTAATGTCTTACTCTTCCTAAGCCCATTTACGGCTTTCTTAGCAAAGATACTAGAGTGGTTTGCCATTTCCTTCTCCAGCTCATTTTAGAGATAAGGAAACCAAAGTAAGCAGGGTTAAATGACTTGCCCAGGGTCACACAGCTATTAAGTGTCCGAGGTAAAATTTGAACTCAGGAAGAGAAGTCTGTCTGATTCCAGACTCAGCACTCTATCCATTGCACCACCTCGCTGCCCTATTTCAATTTACTTTAAGCAAATGAAAAAGGCTTTTCTGGTGAACAATCTTACTGACTACTAAGTTAATGAAGAGAAAGCCACCCCCATTAGAATCAAGTCCATTGATTCAGACTAATAACCTCTGCCTTGCAAAGTTGTTGTGAATTCAAATGACATAATATTTATCAGAAACACTTAGCAGAGTACCTGACCAGTGGTAGATGCTCTATAAATGTTTATTCTCCTGATATCCTGTTACTTTACTAAGAGTCTCTCTCACAGACTTGATATGGCATTTGTCAGAATCGTCTGCTTGACTTCTATGTAGGATTGAGTGAGGAAGAACCTTTCCTAATGGCTTTCTTCCTGTTCATTCTGTTTGGGTTTGAGCTCTTGAAGGATCACATGTCTTTCTTTTTCTGTTTCTTTCCATGGCTTAACCTCTACTTGATTATGTGTAATGATAATTTAAACTAGAAAGATCTTATGTGAATCTCCATGGAGACTATTCATACCTTAGTCTCCATGGTGACATTTACAGAGACTTACAGACTAACTTAATTTTGTATATTTGAGATTTCATAGTATTTTGCTTTCCTACCTAAGCCCAGTTCTACAGCCTGAGTATTCTATTATTTTCTATAATATATAGGAAATGGAAATAGTAAGGAGGAGGAAAAGAAAATACAGTGATCATTATGTCATACTTTTCCTTCCCTCCCCTCCTCTTCCCTTCCCTCCCCTCCTGTGCCCCTTATGTTCTGTCTTAGAATCAGCACAAAGTATTGGTTCCAAAGCAGAAGAGTGGTAAGGACTGGGCAACGGGGGTAAAGTGACTTTGCTTAGGATCACTTAGCCGGAAGTATCTGAAGTCACATTTTAACACAGGACCTCCTATCTCCAGGCCTGGCTCTCTATTCACTGACCCACCCAGTTGCCTTGGCATTTTATTTTTCTTAATTTTCACACGGAATTATCTGTTCCATGGTAGTGGACTAGAATCAAAGTAGAAAGGGCACATTTTTATGTTACTTCTAGACTTCTGTCATACTTTATTATATAATACTAATTTAATGTTACTTCATACTCATAGTGAAATCAGAGATGTGTGGGTTATATCTAAGGTACCAGTGACTCAGACCATTAGGGTACTATTTACTGCGCTGCAGGATCTTGAATTTATATGCATGTAGCACTTTCTTCTATTTTCTTCTCCATTAAGCCACAGTTTTCTTCAGAAACCAGGGGCTTTATTATTACATGGAAATATTTTGACTCTTTTGGATTACCAGACAAATAGATAAAACATTTATTAACTGCTTTTTATGTGTTAGGCATTGTATTTAGAGATACAAATGCAAGTAAACAAGACAGTCCTTATTCTCAAGGAGGAAGTGTGGCTGCTGCCCTTCCAATAACCAATCAGACAAATGAATCCAAAGAGCAGAGGATTCACCAGGGTCATAAGGTAGTTGGTGTGGAGGAGGGGAGGTAATATATGGTAGAGTAAAGCCCAACTTATTTAGAACCCAAGTATTTGTATATCTGACCCTAATTCAAAAAGGTTTTTGTATGACCAAAAATAGTATGACAAAATTCACATACTTACATCCTTTGCCCACTGACCAGATCCCAAGAACCTCTGTTTTATTATAACAAGTTTGATTATTTGACTTTTTTGGCTGTAATATATTGGAAGCCACATATTAGGAGGAAGGGGTAACCACAAAACAAAAATAAAAATAGAAAAACAGAAGTGATTGTTAATACAATACAATTAATGTTCTGACAATAAGAGAAGGGACAGAAAACCTAAAAAAAAGCAGATACAAGAATTGAAAATCAGAGTAGTCCGAGATCATTTTATATGTAGCTCAGGAGACTCTGAGTGTACCATAGTGATAAAATATAAGAATGGATTCATTTCATTTAAAAATATTAAGTACCTACTATAAACAGAGCTCTATCTGAAGTGGTAGGAGAAATGCAAACTTCAGATAATATATAATTCCTGTACTTAATAGTTTATCTATAGGTTGGGAGGGAGAAACTAAGCATAAATAATGAAAATAAGTATGACAAATCATCAAGAAATGGCTAAATTATATTCTATATTTTCTATTTATGAAAGCAGGGAACATTACAATACTTTTTTGGGGGAAAAGATAGATTCTTTCAAAATAGTTTAAAGATAGGTTTGGTGTTTAGCCTTCAACTACTCAGAATAAGTGATTCCCCAAAGTGGAAGCATCTACTAAAATACTTTTGGATGTCTCATCTCAGTGTGGGTGTTTTTTCAAAACCTGGTGGAGACCTAGCAGGTTCTACTAAGTTAGAAAACCTTCAATGTGGACTTGGTGACAGATTGTATCTGTCTATTGTCCAAGAATAATAAAAGAAGAAAAGAAGGAAGGAAGGAAGGAAGGAAGGGAAGGAGGAAAGAAAGGAAAGAAGGGAGGCAGGAAGAAAGGAAGGAAGGATCTATTATGTATATACTTAAGTGCCAAACACTTTACAAATTTCATTTGGTTCCACAACCCTGGAAGGATGGTGCTGTTTTTATCCTCATTTTGAAATTGAGTAAAGGGAAACAAAGCTGAAGTGACTTGCTTAAGGTCACATAGCCCTATTTGAGATCAGATTTGAACTCAGGTTTTCCATATTCCATCTCTCCCTCTACCACCTAGATGTTCTTGAGATAAGAATCTGTTCTCAGATCTTTATGAAGAATTATCTTGTTCTCCAAGATATCATTTGGATTTACTTTGGTATATATTAATCTCGAAATTTGTATTTGACTTTATATTTGACTCTCATACTTTAAAAAATGTGTTTTGGGGGGCAGCTGGGTGGCTCAGTGGATTGAGAGCCAGGCCCAGAGATTGGAGGTACTGGGTTCAAATATGACCGCAGACACTTCTTAGCTATGTGACCCTGGGCAAGTCACTTGACCTCCATTACCTAGACCTTACCACTCTTCTACTTTAGAACCAATACACAGTATTGATTCTAAGATGGAAGGTAAGGTTTTTTATTTTAATGCATTTTTGAAATAACTACTTAAAATAACCACATCAAACTTTATTATTTCATAACTTTATAGACCAGCATATAGAACAAATATTTATTTTATTGTCTGAATTTGTTGATTTGTTACAACCCTCAATTCTTGCTTCAATTTTCTAAAACAATTAAAAATTCTATACTGTTTTTGGATGGGTTTCTTCAGATGTAATTTTTCTAAATGACAGTTTTTACAAATTATATTAAAACAATCTGAGTTTTTATCCTTCATGGAGTCTGAGTCACTGTTATGGTTTATTTTCACTTCAATTCAACGGTGTTTTTCTTTATGCCTTTTAAATTGCTGCTAAATATTAAAAGGACTGGAATATTCATTTGCCTCTTGGTTGTGTTCTCCATAATGGCATGCTAGCCTATGACTTTTTAATCTAACCTTGTTTTCTTATTCTTCATCACACGTATCCTCACAAATGCTGTTAATTGCAGTAATTTTATTTTAAGACTCTTTAATTTTTCATAAACAAATCCAAGAGACTTTATGATCTTTCTTCCATGATGATTCTTTTTCCTTTCCATGTGAAAACCAATGACAAAAGGATCCCTAGCTCTTTGATCTTTATATGAGAGCTTACTTAATTTAAATGAAATCAGCTGAAGTAAAATTGTCAGATTTATATTTGAGAGCTGAGATCTTTAAAGATGAGAATATGCTACAAAACAATCAGTAGTTACGATCAAGCCACACATTTCAATAGCTCTTTCTACTTCCTATTTTTAGAACCATTTTCTACCGTTGATATCTTCTTTTAATTATGACATGGGCTAATATGGTTCCTGTGGCATTCCTTTACTCTCTGCTGATGTTCCTCTCGTCAGACTTTCTACTTCCATTGCTATGATAGTCAGTGGAAACCTTGGCCAGCTACCTCCTTCATCACTTTGGTGCCTCCATTAGAACTACCACCACACCTCTATCCTTTGCCCCAAAATAAATGCTCTTTTTAGTTAGAATCTTATTATAAATATGCTTTGTGGGGCAGCTAACTGGCTCAGTGGATTAAGAGCCAGGCCTAGAGATAGGAGGTCTTGGGTTCAAATTTGACTCAGAGATTTCCTAGCTGTGTGATCCTGGGCAAGTCATTTACTCCTGATTGCCTAGTACATAATGCTCTTCTGCCTTGGAAACAATACACAGTATTCATTGTAAGATGGAAGGTAAGGGTTTAAAAATAAATAAGTAATATTCGTGGGCTTACATGGGAAGCTAAGCATTCATTCATTCATTCATTCCACAAACATTAAGTCAGTGAATTTTGTCAGTTTTCTTAGCTTCCCAAGAGTCCCAGGGAAGTGACTGGTGAAGGAACAAAGATATAGCCTGTTACCTCCATTCTGAAGTCTGAGTTTTGTGATATCTAAGCATTATAATCACTGGAGGGCTGATGGAGGGAAAAAAAAAAGGAGGGGAGGAGAGAACCTTACCCCAAGAGTATCATAAGTTTATTGGACCTGTTTTCAGAGAAATAAGGACCTGCTTTTATGGTCTTGGCTAACTTTGTGAAACATAAATTTGTAAAGTCTCCAGAGACTAAGCTTCTCCACTGGTGGTCATTAATTCATGATAATTCTCATGGCAAAACAAAGAATAAAAGTGCCATTAAGTTTGTTTATGGCCTGAACTTCTCTGGAATAAAAAAAAAATCACATTTTTATTTTCACTAACCTCTAACTGCAAGTTAGCATTTCCCACCATTAGTAATGCTCTAAAGTGTGCTGTTGTTATTCAGTTTTTCAGTTGTCCTATTCTTTGGGATCCTATTTATGGTTTTCTTGGCAAAGATACTGGACTAGGTTGCTATTTCCTTCACTAGCTCATTTTATAGATGGGGAAATGGAAGCATATAGGGTTGATGGACTTGCCCAGGGTCACTCCTAATGTCTGAGGTTGGATTTGAAGTCAGGTCTTCCTGATTCCAATCCTGGCTCTCTCTCCATTATTCCACCTACCTGCCCAAAGCATGCTGCAGTTATAGTCAATAGGTTAAAATTCACACAGGTCTTTTTGCTAAATCTTTTGCATTTTGAAGTTTCATGCATTTATGAGATGGGCAGGAGGCAAATCTGTGGGGTCGGGTTAAGGAGAGGGGCAGAATTTCCCCTAACACAACTGGTAAGAAAATAAGCCAACCCCCCGAACCCCCCACAATCCTGAAAAAATAAAAACCAAGCAAGAAAATCAAACTAAATTTAAAAAATGCTAAAAAAAAAAAGTCAAAAAGAAATATTGAAGAAAGTATAGTAGAAATCTGAAAGAACAGTCAGTCAACAGCAGACTTAATACTATATAAAACAGTTATAACCAACACAGATCCATTAGAGGAAATGTAGTCCCATAAAATTATTATTTAAAGAACTAGAATCCAAGAGTGGATTGGAGAGTAGGTCACAACACAATTGTAGGGTTACCTATATCTTTTAAACAGGAAAATAACCACTAACAGAATAAAATTTTAATATAACACTACAGAAAATCAGCCAAGGAGATTTCTTAGTCATAGCTAAATCAATCTGTGATATGCAAATAGAAAGAATCTCCTGATGATGAATCCAAAATTGAACACTCCTCAACAATGTTATAGTTAACCCACCATAATGTAATAATATAAAAAAAGTTTCAACCTGAAATACAGATAAAACCTCAGTGAAATATATGGAGTGAAACAAAATTCCAAGTATTGTTATTTTATGATATATATTATCACATCTTATTTGGACTATTAATACCTCTAATTGGTCTTCAATCTCTTCTCTGGGATAGGAGAGCCTTATCTAGTCAACTTCTGGGCATAAAACTTGGGGCTTTACTAAACTGCAAACTCAGTAAGTACCAGTGGTGTGATGTGTTTGCTAAAGAGATTAATTGTGGTCTGTAGTTGCATCATAGAATCATAGATCTAGATATTGAAGGGACCTCAAAGGCATTATTTGTCTAGTTTTCTTGTTTTACTGATGAGGAAACAGAAGTCCAGTGAGTTGAAATGACTTGTCCAAAGTCAAATAGATAAATTATTGGAGGCAGGATTTTAATTGGGGTCCTCTGATTCTGGAGTTAGGGCTCTTTCCAGAGTACTTCATTGCATAAAGAGAGGTACAGTATCCAGAATGAGAGCAGTGATAATCTTACAATACTTGGCATAAAGCACATCTAGAATTTTTCAATTATAGGAGCCATATTTTATGAAGGATGTTGACTAGCTGGAGTGTTTGCAGACAAGGGCTACAGGAATAATGAGTGTACTGAAGATCATGATATGTAAGAACTAGTTGAATGAACTATGGATGATTATCCTGGAAAAGAGAAGAGGTAGGGTGGCAGCATAATAGTTGTCTTCAACTACGAGTTATAAATAGTTGGGAAGATCAAGGAGCATGGGGTAGAAATTGCAGAAAGATATATTTCAGCTCAATATAAGGAAAAAAATCTAACCAACCAGAAGTGTCCAAAAGTGGAATGGGCAGTGGATTCCCCACTTCAAACAGAATTTGAATTGAAAATGTCTTGGTGGGAGCAGCTGCGTGGCTCAGTGGATTCTGAGAGTCAGGTCTAGAGACAGGAGGTTCTTGGTTCAAATCTGGCTTCAGACACTTCCTAGCTGTGTGATCCTGGGCAAGTCACTTAATCCCCATTGCCCAGCCCTTACTTCTCTTCTGCCTTGGAACCAATACACAGTATTGATTCTAACATGGAAGATAAGGGTTAAAAAAAAAAGAATATCTTGATTACTTTAGAAGAGATTCCATGGATTAGATTAAACAGTCATTGAGATCTTTTCTAACTGAGAGTCTGTGATTCCATTATTTTGTTTGATGTACATATTTTGTTCATTTATGTCTCAAAGAAGAATATCTTTTCTTACTGAATTTATGCAAAGTGTCTGAAGGATGGATGGAAATTTAGTTGGTGAAGAGAAAAAGGAAAGACAAGTGGACATAGGTAATAGCCTAAACAAAGGCAAAGAAGTGAGAAGGTTCTTAGTATGTTTTGTAAATAGAGATTAGATTACTTTGGCTGAACCATGAAGGGATGGGGGATGGGGAAGTAATTTGAGATAAGACTGGAAAAGTAAGGTAGTAAGGTAATGGGGCTTTGGAAGATCTTCAATACCAGGTAAAGAAATTTGATTTTTTACTCTCTAAGCAACAGGGAATGTCATTAAAGATTTTTAAGTCAATCACATGAATAGCTCTATGTAAAAGTAGTATTCTCTTGGCATCAGTATAAAAGATGGATTGAAGTGGGGAAAAGGTATTTATGAGAAAACTAGGAATGTTCAGCAAGAGTGTTGGTAGACAGCAATGAAAGTTTCTTTTAGGGTAATGGCAGTTGGACCAGAATGGAGGGAATAGGTGTGAAAGATATTGCAGAAATATAATTTACATGACATCTTTTTATAGTAATATATTTTATCCTAATTATATGTAGAAACAATTTTTAACATTATTTTTCTCACATTTTGAGGTTGAGGGGAAAATTTCCTTCTCTCCCTCCTCTATTTCCTCTTTGAGTGAGTAAGCAATTTGATAAAAGTTATACATATGCTGTTATGTAAAACACATTTCCATATTTTTGAGTTGTGCAAAAAGACATGTATCACTAAAATAACAAAGCAAACAAACAAAAAACTTTTAAAAAAAGTAAAGTGAAAAAACAATTTGCTTCATCTTATATTCAGACTCTTACCAGTTCTTTCTCTGTTGGTGGATAGTAGTTTTCATCATGAGTCCTTAGGAGTTGTTTTGGATGATTGTATTGCTGATCATAGCTAGGTCATTCACAGTTGCTCATTATACAATATTGTTGTTACTGTGAACTATGTTCTCCTGGTTCCACTCTCTTCACTTTGTATTGGTTCATACTTATATGACATCTTAAATGATGGCTTTTGATAGGAAAGAATAAAAGATAACCCCAAGAAATTAGCCAATAAACTTTTATTAAGCTCCCGGGATATGCTAGGCACTATCCTGGGGATAAAAAAAAGTAAAAGACAATCCCGTTTTCTCAAGGAACTCATAGTCTAATGGGGGAGACACCATGTAAACAACTATGTATAAACAAAATCTATAGAAGAAAACTTGAAGATAATCAATTAAGGGAAGGCACGAGAATTAGAGGGAATCGGGAAAGACTTTCCATAGAAGGTTGGATTTTAGCTGAAAGCAGCTAGGGAAACCAGGAGGCATCGATGAATTCCAGGCATGGAGGGTGACCAGTGAGTCATGAGATCTTGCATGAGGAGTGACAAGGAGGCCAGTGTTACTGGATTGAAAAGTGGTGAGATGTAAGGTGTAAGAGGCCTGGAGAGGCAAGGGTAGGTTAAGTTGTTTGTACTTGAGTAGGCCAAGGATCTGATATTTGATACTGGCAATAATAGGGAGTCAATAATAGGGAGTTTAATGAATAAGAGGGTGACATAGCTAGCCCTGTACTTCAGGAAGATAACTGAATGAGTGATAGATAGACTGAGGGTGGGGAGGGACTTGAGGTAGGGAGCTTAGTCAATTGTCCAGGTGTTAGGTAATGAGGGTGTGCACCAGAGTGATAGTTTGGTTAGAGGAGAAAAGGGGACAAACCTGGAATTTAATTGGATATGGTGGGGCAGTGGGCTAGTGAGAGAGAATAAGGAGTTGAAGATGACTCCAAGGTTGACAGGCTAAGTGGCTGGAAGGGTAGTGTTGCCTTTGATAGGAATAGAGAATTTAAAAAGAGGGAAATGTTTGGGGTGGGAAAGATAATGAATTCAGTTTTAGACATATTGAGTTTAAAATATCTATGGGAAATCCAGTTCTATATGTCAAATATAGAGATATGAGACTGGAGATCAGCAGAGGGGTCAGATTTTTGTAAATCATTGGCAAAAAGATGATAGTTGACTTCACGAGAAATGATGAGATCATCAAGTAAAATAGTATAAAGGGAGAAAAGAAGCTGGTCCTGGATAGAGCCATATAGAACATCCACATAAGCTGGATGAAGACTCAGCAAAGGAGACTGTAAAAGCGTGGTCAGAGAAGTAGGGGAAGAACCAAGAAAAATTAGTGTCATAAAAACTAGGAAAGGGGCAGCTAGGTGACTCAGTGGATAGAGAGCCAGGGCTAGAAGCAGGAGGTTCTGGTTTGAAATCTGACCTCAAATATTCACTTCTTATAGCTGTGTGATCCTAGGCAAGTCATTTAACCCCAATTCCCTTGTCCTTGCTGCTTTTCTGCCTTGGAATCAATACTTAAGATCAATTCTAAGGCAAAAGATGAGGGTTTAAAAAAATAAAAAAGCTAGGAAGAAGAGACTTATGAAGAAAGTAATCAATTTTTTTTGGTTTGAATGTTGGAGACCAGGCCGATGGTGGTGCCACAAAAAGAAACTAACTGTAAAGTAAGATGGAAAGACAGCTAGGAGGATATATAATGAACCTAATTTTTTGACATGTTAATTTTGACCTAATTTTTTGACGTATTAATTTTGACCTTTGCAAATGCTTGGAGGTGGGAGAGAAGACTTAGTAAGGGAAAAACTACAAAATGGTTTGGCTGGAATACAGAGCTTAGGAACAGTAGAGGTAGTAACTAAAGCAATCTTTTCTAAAGGTTTGGCAGTTAAGAGGAGGAGAGAAGATAATATCTTGAGTGAGCAGGGGCACAGGAAGACTTTTTCTGGGAAGAGAGAAACCTTTCGAAGGGGCAGGAACAAGTAGTAATAATAGCAGAGCAGTAGCAGTAGCACCAGTGGCAAAGATGATAATAACAACACTAGGGTATTACATATGTGTATATATAATATATATATTATATGTAATTAAAGCATAACTTGTTTTATTACACTTTTCTTTATTGGGCTTCATAGATATTGCATTTCTTTTTTTACAAATTGAAGGTGCAGGGCAACCCTGTGTTGAGCAAGTTTATCAGTGCTATTTTTCCAACATGTGCTCACATTTTTTTTTCTGTGTCACATTCTGGTAGATCTGGTGATATTTCAGACTTTTTCATTATTATTATTATTATTATTATTATTTCTGTTATGGTGACCTGTGATCAGTGATCTTTGATGTCACACTCATAATTGTTCTAGGGCACCATGAACTCTGAACTTAATATTAGGCTGTGAACTTAATACATTTTGGGTGTGTTCTGACTACTCCCACAAGCCATTGCTCTCTCTCTCTCCATTTCCTTGGGCCTCTCTTTTTCTCTGAGGTACAACAATATTGAAGAATATTACATAAACTTAGTTGATAAAGCAGCATTAGGGCTTGAGAGGATTGTCTCCAATGTTGAAAGAAATTCTACTGTGGGTAAAATACTATTCAAATAGCATTATGTGCTGCGGAGAAATCTTTAGTGAAAGGAAGAGTCAATCCTTGCAACATTCATTGTTGTCTAATTTTAAGCAATTGCCACAGTCACTCCATCTGTCAGCAACCACTACCTTGAGTAGTCAAGCAGCCTTCAACATTGGGACAAGAGATTACAGTAACTCATGTGTTCCTATGGGATTCCATGTGTTTGAAAGTCTAGCACCTTCCTATCTTTTTCTATAAGAAGTTACAGCCTCTCTCCAAGATAACTTAATACCTATCAGATATGCCTCTTAAATAACAATTCATTAGCTACAAATAATACAGATATGCCTCTTAAATAACAAATATGAATAAATATGTTACTAGCTTGGTGAGACTCTGGTAGACCTATAAATGTTTCATTTTGATAGCCATTATTTCAATACAAATTCTTCTGCCACCACAGATATCATCAGCCTTTCTTTTGCTAAAGCTGTCAATTCTTCAGTCTCAGTATTTTTTTTTTATCAGTTCTAGAAACTGTTACGGTTCACTCCTTTCATAGTGATTATGATTTCTTGAGTGTTTCCTGGTATATTGAAGATGTAGTTTATACATGACTCTCATCTGCCAAAATTATATTTGTAAATGAAATATTAGTGGAATTAAACTCTATTGTTTTCTCTATGGGATCAATTACAAAATGTTCCTGAACATATGTTTTGGTTCTTGCTATACTGAGAAGCAATTTTACAATAGAAAGCATTTCCCGACTCTGTACCGAGAAGCCTGTGGCTATGCATTTTTCCTGTGGGATCTATATGTCTGTCTTACACATCAACCCTATCATGCTTGGATTAATAGGATTTTGATATTTCTGCATAGCAACTGTTGTAACTGTTTCCCATTGGTGGTTAAGACTGTGCTCTGACATTAAATCTTCATTGTACCAGTGACCAGCACCATGTCTAGGGGGAAAGAGACCCGTGGCTCTTCTTCCACTTGCTGGCAACAGAACTCATAGGTGCCAAAAGGCTAGCTAAGAGAATGAAGATGATAAGGTCTGGAGTAAAGTCCTAGGAGAAGACAGAGTAGGAGGGAGCAGTGACACAAGTGCAAGGGTTAACCTTGGCAAAAAAGAATGATTGTTTGATCCTCTGAAATTGGAGAGAAGCAAAGAATAGAAAGACAGACAAGTTTTGAATTGACAAAAAGAGATAAAGCAGTACAACAGAAATGGCCTCAGTTGTTTTGTATCTCATTTTTTCAAGTAGGCGATTTTTCATAATTTTTTCTTTTTCACATTGTGATTTGCTCACAATTATGTTTAAAAATGCAGAATTCCAAAATTTGATTTTTATAAATCTATAAAATTGGAAAATTGTTCTGTTGATCTCACAAAATGATTGTGAGAGAAGAAAGCATTTAAAGAGTTATTTAAGTTTGAATTATTATAATGCATTCACAGAATGTTTAATACCAGTGTGTTAACTGGTGGGATTGAATTTTTCTCAAAATTTTCACCTAAGGTGTGAGAAGTTATTTAGTTATCTTTAAAATTAACACAAAATTCAATTTATATGTTAACCTGATTGTATTCTTTATTAAGAGACTTTACTTTCAATTTCTATTTGCATAGAAACTGGTATTCTTTTCTCAAAGTGAATTATACTGATTATGAAGGTTACTTATTGTTTAGAAACTGAAGGTCATTTCTTATTTAATGAAAGTGCAGTGGTCATAGAACCAGAAAAGTAAGATTAAAAGGGATATTACTTTTGACCCAATAATCCTGCTACTAGGTTTATTTCCTAAGGTGATCAAGGAAAACAGAAAAGAAGCTATATGTCTTAAAATATTTATAGCAGCTCTTTGTGTGGTGGCAAAGAACAGGAAATGAAGGGATATCCATCAATTGGGGAATGGTTGAGCAAAGTGTGATATGATTGTAATGGAGTACTATTGTGTTGTAAGAAATGGCAAACAAGATGATCACAAAAAACCTGGAAAGACTTATATGTAGTGATTCAAAGTGAAGTGAGCAGAACCAGGAGAACATTGTGCTTAGTAACAATAAAATATGATGACCAATTATGAATGATTTTACTATTATCAACAAGGCAAGGATTCAGGACAACTCCAAGGGACTCATGATGGAAAAAGGCTACCCACTGCCATAGAAGGAATAGATGGAGTATGAATGTGGATTGAAACATATCATTTTTCACTTTAATTCCTCCATGAATTTTTCTCTAATGTAAGTAATGTACCTTACTTAATAAAATGATAAATAGGAAAATAGGTATATGTTAATATATGCACAATCTACATTATGTCACCTGCCTTCTTGGGAAGGGGAGAGGGATTGGAGGGAGGGGGGAAAGAATGAAACATATTTTTGGACATAGCTAATGTGAAAATTTGTTCCTCTTGGATAAGCATATTTATTTTAATTTATTAATATTTATAACAAATAATATTTATTATATTATTTTTGTGTTACATATACAATTTTTTAAATGGTAGCAAAAAAAGTACCATGAAAGCATCTGATTTCTATTTTATTATTTTTGAGGATATATTATCTCATCAAAGAGGACATTCTCTCCATTAGTACAAATCATAACTTTTTCTTGTGTGATATTTTTCTATGCCCTCCCATAAATTCTTCAATGGAGAATCAATGCATTAAAGGCTTTCATCTAGGTCTCTTCACATTTGGTGAATACCACCAAAGCACATAGCCCCAAAAAAGAGGTATAGCCCTGATATACTCTCCTGATATGCTGGAATCATTAAAATGATTTTGTCAGTAATTTTCAAATTCTAATATTGGGGACTCCATGGAAGTTCAGGTGGGTTTCTGGGGCTGACAGATTTCCATGTTTACTATAGATATTATTAGGACTACTAAGTGGCCACTCTGGACATGTGTATGTTTGTATGTGTATTGGGAAAGGGCTATTGTTTTAGGGTAGATAACAGAGATCTAGTACCATCAGAGCAGTTAAAAGGATTTAAAAACAGTAGCGACAATACAGCCCAGGTGCACAAACCTAAACCCTTCCAATCCAATCCAATCCAATAAATGTTTATTTAGCCATATATATGCTAAGTATTGTGCTAAGAGTTGGGAATACAACTAATAAAAAGATAGTCTCTGCTCTCAAGGAGCTTACAATCCAAAGGGGAAGATAATACACAAAAGGAGGCAGGAAAGTGGGGGATGGAGACATAACTGGCAGTACCCAATATAGGGGTATCTTGTTCTGTGAAACTGAAACTAGGTAGAGCAGTAGATGCAAAGAGGACACATACATTCCTTTCAGATGTATGTACCTAAGTAGACATGCACTTTGTGACCTAATCAAGTTTGGCATAGTTTTTAATCATCATATGTGTAGTAGTTGGACTGTGATCCAATTTAGTTCTTAAAATAGGTGATGATACCAAGTAAATTGGGCCACAAACTTCTTCCTCACTCCCTATATGAAATCTTATCATGCTAATCAACTCAGTTTTTGAGATTCAACATGTCAACTCCCTTCGGTTGGAGGGCTAAGAGGCTGAAGCTCTAAATTCTTCCTTTCAAAGTCTTCCTTTATCAAGAGAGGACTAGGATCTGAACTTTCCAGGTAACTCTTTACCTTCTATCAGCAGTTCTACTTAGTTTTGACTTCACAGCACAGAAAATCATGCTCCCTGGTCCTCCCTCCACCCCTACTTCTTCCCCCTCTCTTCTTAATTTTTCTTATTTATAGTCCCAGGGTTTAGCACAATGCCTGGTACACAGTAGGCGCTTAATAAATGTTTATTGAATAGAATTGAATTGAACTGAAGAAGTAGTTTTGACATTGATACTTGAAAATTTCCAGTGGAGGAAATTCACAGAGGTATTAGGACTAGGGAAGGTCATTGGGTTCTTTGATCCATTGGGAAATTTGCCACAGGTTGGTTATTTTAGAGGATGATGGTAACACTTGTATTATTCTAAGAAAGCCATGGTGGAATAGATATTGTTGATAGGATGACACAGGTAAGGATTGAGCAAAGGGAGTGGCTCAGCTGTGGTTAAATGGATGTCTCAAGGGATTCTATAGGGAAGGGGGGAAAGAAGGTAGAGGTTAAGGTTGGTCAGGGGACTGGCGAGGGTGGTGTAGCCCTTGTGGAAATGTACCAGAAAAGGGCGGAGGGTCACTTCCCTCTTCCCCCACTCTTATCAGATTAGCTGTTCACCCTCAAACAGGGACCAAAGATTGGGAGGACCAGAATCTATAAGTGAGTTTTTGTTAAATCTCAGAAGGTTGTATTTCAACAACCTGGGCAAGGAGTTAGGATACTTGAATCTTTGCTCCTGCTCAGACATGAATGCTGGGTCTCTAGTTTTTCCTTGAATTCAGTCTCTATGGTACCTTCTAGCTCCAGTCTTTTAGTCTCTGATATTTAGGTTCATTTGATTCCATCTCAGTTTAGAGGAAATTTCAGTATGAGTGTTCTTTTTTGATTTGGGAGAAGTCACTTCCTTATATAGAATTTTATTCTCTGCTTCTGTATAATCGATTGGACTAAATGCCACCAGATATCTTTCAACTCTAACATTCTATAGTAATATTTTGCCTATTTTGGGGGTGGGATAGCCTGAGGAAATGAGTCAGAGAAATTGGCTTCCAGCCAGTGTTTAGCCTCCTTCCCTGAAATGTCTATCAGTTTACTATAATCCCCCTTCCCTATCCTAGGAATTAGATGCTAAGTATGAAGAAACAACTGAATTTAGGACCTAATTATTAAGACTAAGTAAACTTCCACCTCTTCTCTATAGTAGCTTCTGTAGCAACAACCTCTTGGTGGTCTGTGGGGTCTCTCTCTTCTTAGGGGGTTGGAATCTGCCTTTCCTACCCTCAAATCCCAACTGAGAATACTTTTCATAACCACTTTTCACAGGTGATATTGTTAATGCTTGCCCTAGATGCAAAAATTCCTAGTTACAGCTATTTCACTGTTGAGATAGATGACATCATTTAACTTAGTGAGATTTATCATACTAATCCAGATGTTCAGATAGATGTTCCTTCTAGTTTGACCTAAGCTGCTTTTATTGTTTGAGCTTAGTTCAGGTTTTTTTCTGATACTTATTTCTGACTTATTTTGTAGCTTCAGTTTATTCATGGGATGTAATTCACATTTATCATATATGAGACAGAAAAATAAGGCCTTTTAAAAAATTTGAAGATGAGAAGTTTCCCCTCCCTCCAGGATATATATATATATATTATGGCAGTCTTTGTTGGTTTGATAAATCTGTCATTGAAATGATATTTTCCTGACATCTGCTTCATTTATTTGTGATATCTTTTAAAGATGACAGTCAAAAGCTTATTCTGCTTCTTTGGTTCTATTTGTTTTGGGCTTCTAATATGTTAGGGAATTGCTCACTCTCCAGAGTAATTTTTCTGAAGCCTTGGATAGCAGATGTCTACCAGAGCCTAATAAAAAAAAGCATTATTCTCATCTCATTTAAAGGCAGTTTAGAGCAGAAAGTAAAATATAGATTTAGAAATTCTTAATCTCAATTAATAATTCTAAAATGCGAAATCACATATACTGCAATATTAGGCCATAAATTTCAACACATCTAAAAAACCTGCTCAGAAGAACTAGAGATTCTAATGCCATTTTTTCATTCTTCTAATTTCAAAATTAGATCAGACAAAAAATCCTGATTAGGACATCAATGTTATGCATATTTATGCTAAAAGTTTTCCCATTTATCAGGAAGATCCAAATTCCTCTTGAGGAAAAAAAATCTGTATTATTAAAAAACTAGATATAAATATTTATAAATTCTTCCTTGTTAATGCCTTTTTTGACAGTGAGCAGAGTTACTCTTTATTTTATAGGTAAATTTGAAAGCTTCAGTTTTCAGCATTTGAACTATTAAGATGACAGAGAGAAAATACATAGATTAGTTTTCACTGTGTGAGTTGCTTTGGGACAAGGGGAGTGTGAAGGCAAGAATAAGACATGTGACCTGTCCTCTGGGAGAAAGCCAAAGCAGTCACATCATTCACTGTTCTTTAATTATGAAACTTATTTCAGACCAAACTCAACTCAATAAATGTTTATTGAACTCCTCCTACTATATGCAAGGCACTGTGCTAGGTGCTAGGGATAAAGGATGGAAATTAAATAGTCTCTGCCCTTAGGGAACTTAAAGTGGTATTGTAACATGTGCACAAGTAAGTAAATCTGCTGTAATACAAAGTAGTTTCAAAAGAGAGATAACTAATAAGTTGTGGAGAGGATCAGAAGGACCTCCATATAGGAGATGGTACATTGTGGGGAAGAATGGAAGGGGAAAAATTTTATTAAGCATTGTGCTAAGTGCTTTATGAACATTATCTCACAGAAAACTTTCTATGTACACATGTGTATCTATATATACATGGATATGTATAGCTCATGGTCATTAGACAGTATAAAGTATATATATTTATATAAACATAAATTTCAATGTCTAGTTTGAACCAATGTGTATATATATGTACATATATAATAAATACAAAATCCCATAGTAAATTATGACCATATCATAAATCACACATATACAAATCATTTATATATAGGGATATACAATTTAATATATTGTTTTATATTTGTATATAGATACTGTCAATATAATTTCCTATATTATTTCATATAATTATATACACATATTTCTATGTAATTTGATATATTATTTGGTTATCATTTACTGTTACATATGTATATGTAATTATATACCCTCACATAATTATACTGTTTGGTTATTTTGTTACAAGCTAAGATTTTCTTGGGGAGATTGGTAAAAGTAAACAACTGGTGGTAGCCTGTGAACAAATTTTTGACCAAGTATTGACTCATGGGGTACCTTAAATTTGGGGGTAGCTTTTTGGAGAGCCTCTGTAAAGAGAGAAGGGACTATTATTTCACTCAAAACTCATCTCTCCTTACTTTTTTTTTATTTTGGTAGCACTACCATCTTCCCAGTCATCCAGGCTCATAACCTTGGAGGCATCCTTTACTCTTTCTTCTTCCTTCACCTTCTTTGTCCACTTAATTGCTAACTTGCCTTTGCCTTATTTATGAGGTTCACACATCTCTAGTTTAGACTTCTGTCACCTCTAACTTGGACAATTGCAGTAGCCTCCTCATTGGCATTCCTATCTTCAGTGTCTCCCATCTCACAATACATACTCCATATATGAACCAAATTGAGCATCATAAAATACTGCTGTGACTGTGGTAACAAATAAAAAATCCTTAATGGCCCCAGAAGCCTAGCCATATACATAAAGATTATGCACACAAACGTAAACACACATGTGTATATTCATATATACATATAATACAAATATGCATTTATCCATGCTATGACTGGCTCCTGAAGCTAATGATTGCTCTATATTCATGCATATGCTTATACACATGGTTACATTATTGTATTGGCATGTTCTAATCAGGTACAATGAAGATCTTTTCACTTATTTGTCTTTATTTCTGTAAGGAATGTTTTGTGGTGCTATTCACGTAAGTCCCGAGTATTGTTAGTTGTTAGGTTGACTTTCACATCCTTGATATATTTTGCAGCTATTTTGAAGGGATTTCCTCTACCTCCCACCTTCTGTGAAGTTTGTTAATAATGCAGAGTGTGGCTAATTTTTGTTAATTTTACATCCAGATACTCTACTGGTTTATTTCAGTTAAATTTTTTGGTTGTATCTTCATAGAGTCCTCTTAAGTAAACCATCATATCATCATATCATCTACAAGAGATAATTTGATTTCCTTTTTGCCTGTGCTTATTCCAGTTTTTTTTTTTTCTTGTTTTGCTGTTATAGCTAGAGTTTCTAGAACTGTATCAGATAATGTGACTTTGGGATGTGTGTGATGGTCTTTTGGTGCTTTTTTATATAGTTCAGGTAGTCTGACTTATACTGATTTTTCCTTGCTAGGAAAACAACCACCACAGAAAAAAAAGCCTGTTTTCTTTCTGTTTATTATTTCCTGTTACTACTTAGTGGTTACGGAAAGCTTTGTGAGAATTACTTTAGGACCTTCTGTTATTCTGATGGATTCATCTTGCTATTAAGGATCACACACAAATACATATAGTAATGGTTTTGATGCATTTATATCTTAGACAATTTTTATAATCCAACTTTATAAAGAAATGATCATTTTTATTTAAATTGCCAATTTCACATTACCATTTTTCTGTTTTTAGAATTTAGTTCCAAGGTTCAGTCTATATTACTAGGTAATTAAAATTTTATTCCAGAAATATGTCACTAGCCCCATTATCATATTGCAGCAGCATGGTTTTTGAGTTGGGAGGATGATAAGGCCAGGATTCGGCCAGCAAAACCCTGACCTGGGGGGTCCTATGAGGGGCCTGAGAAGTCCTGGTTTGTTCAGGTAAGGAGGAGGCAAGGATCATAAGAAAGATGGATGAATCAAAAGGACTGGTGGTATTCAATGGCACCAATGGTGACTTTATTGAAGGAAGGGATGATATTGATAGGAATCTATGGTTGCTATGCAAACATATCCATCCACATGGTTAGAGGCGATGTTTTCATAGTAACAAATAGCCAAGCATAGAGAGTCTTGAGGAGAACAATGCGTCCTGTCAAGGTACTGATCTATGGGGTTCAATCTGCAAGGTGACTGGAGGATTCAGGGGTATCCATAAGAAACATGAAAACCTACTCAAGATGACGTCTCTTCTGCTAGAGTTTCCAGGGATATAGTACACAAAGCTATCCTAGGTTTATTCCTAAGTCACTCAGGCTTATTCAGTGCACTTAGGCCTATTCAATGGACTATGATGCCTTTATCTAGGGGTCCAACAAGTTAAGGGTCTATCAGGAGGAAAGAGTTTAAATCTTCCTAGACTACTAGTTGTGTGGCCTTGAATAAATCACTGAACCTCTTATCCTCAGTTTCCCCATTTATAAAATCTAGAACTGTTTTCATGGAGCTATTTTAAGGAAGGCACTTTGTAAACCTTAAAGCACAATATAAATGAGTTACTCTTCTTTCTTCACCAAAGTTTCCCCCCTCCATCTCATCATGTTTCTGTGACTTTGGGTTTTTGCAGGCAATGCTAGCATAATATAAAATGCTGGCAGGTCCTCTATTGTGGGAAGTCTGGGTACAGTGATGAGCTATATGATTTTTCATCTAAGGACTGGCCTAATTAACTTTGGGGAGGCTCATTACCAGCTTGCAATGGAGCAATTCATTTTTTTGGCCACAAAACATTATGAATTGCGTCTACTAAGTCATGGAAGAATTATGATCTGCATTGGTGGAAGAAATATCTTCCACTGATCTTTGAAGTATTATTATTATTAAGTTAGGAATCTGGATGATGATTATTTAATGAAAAAATAAAACAAAAGGATATTTTAGAATTAAAGCAATAGTGCCAAAGAGTTCCACACTTTTCAGTAATTTTAAGTCATTTCAGAAGGGAGAATAATAAACAGAATTTATTTCTTAATAAATATTCATAATTTTTTTTCTAAAGGCATGTTGACAGAGAAGGATATCCCAAAGATTATGATATAAATCAAATTCCTTTTGGCTCCAAAAATCTATGCAATTCAAGTTACCTGAGATATGGAAATGAGGATACTATGGTAAGTAACTTGTACTAAAAAATCTTATGTAAATATTTAATTATCAAGCATTTATTTTTTATGCTTTCTACACCCTACCACTGAAAACAGCAACAAAAGAATTAAAAAGCTCTTGTAACAGATAAACATTAAGCAAAACAAATTCCCATATTTCATGTGAGCAGCATTCTTCATCATTGTCACCACCATTATTTGGCATAGACCTAGAAATACTAGCTAAAACAATAAGGGAAGATAAAATTATAGTAATACTCATAGACAAAGATGTAATTTTAGAACATTTGTTTTAATAATCTTCAACACGGGAATAAAAAGGTAGAACCTTATTATGTCATGATTATTCATGGATTTTTACTCATTTTGGATCAAATAATGTAATCTATAAACATAATTACCACATAAAGGAAATATGGAGGAAAGCCTTGATGAACTGGGATGCTAGGGGAATTGGATGTTCTGATTGATTTAATTTTTGCATTAACTTAGAACCCATTAGGGACTAAGAAACTTCATGAACCAAGAAGCCCAACAGAAACCTAGAACCTCACAATAATCCTAGAATATTGTTAGCTATGGTATTTAATGAGAAAATTTTGTTTTGATTTTTTTGTTGTTGAGCATTCTGATAAAAATGAATAGCTGATGTCCCCTATTAGTAAGAGTATACAAAATGTAAATTAATGTTTCTCAGGTGATTAAATTTCTTTATACAGGAGTAAAGAAATGCAGAGGTAGTGTGGAAAATAAGAGCTAAGGAAGGGTGTGTAATTCTCCTAAAGCATAATTCTCCAAAGCATACTCAGGCATTGTTCAATATTCATTCATTCAACAAATATTTATTGAATATTTACTCTGCATTGTGCTAGGGACTATAAGGATGAACAAGATGTAATTCCTGCCTTCAGGATGGATATGATCTAATAATAACAATAGTACCAACAAAGCAGTAAACTCATTTCTAGGACAAATACAAGAAACAACAAATCATCATTTTTTTCTTCCTTATAAAGATATTTTATTTTACCAATTATTCATAGTAAAAATTTTCCACATAAGTTCTCAAAAGTCAGATGATCCAAATTGGCTCCCTCCTTCCCTCCCCTTCCCAGAGATGTTAAGCAATTTAGTCTGGGTAATACATATATTATCATACAAAACTTATTTTCATATTGTTCATTTTTTAAGAGAATAATCATACAAAATAAAAACCCCCAAATCAACTAAAGTTTAAAAAATGGTATTCTTTGATCTGCATTCCAATTCCAGCAATTCTTTCTTTAGAAATAGACAGCATACTTTGTATTAAGTCCTTTAGAATTTTCCTGGATTACCATATTGTTGAGAGTAGCTAGTCTTTCACAGTTGATCATTCCACAATATTACATTTAATGTGTGTACAGTGTTCTCTTGGTTCTGCTTATTTCACTCTGCATCAGTTCATGTAAGCCTTTCCAGCTCTTTCTGAAATCATCTCATTCATTTCTTACAGCAAAATAGTATTCTGTCACCCTCATATACCACAATCTGTTCAGCCTTTCCCCAATAGATGGACATCCCCTTAATTTCCAATTCTTTGCTGCAATGAAAAGGGATGCTATAAATAGTTTTGTACAAGTAGGTCCTTCTCCCCTACCCCATTTTTAATCTCTTTGGGATACAGACCTAGTCCTTATATTGCTGAGTCAAATGGTATGTACTGTTTTCTAGCCCTTTGGGCATAATTAGCTCCAAATTTTCCCCCAGAATAGTTGGATCAGTTCACAACTTCACCAACAATGCATTAGTGTTCCAATTTTGCCACATCCTCTCCAATATTTATCACTTTCATTTACTATTATATTGACCAATTTAGTCATGAGGTGATACCTCAGAATTGTTTTAATTTACATTTCCCAAATAAAGAATCATTTGGAATGTTTTTTTACATTATTATTGATAGCTTTGATTTCTTCATCTGAAAACTGATTGTTTATATCTTTTGACCATTTGTCAGTTGTGAGATGGTTTGTGTTCTTATAAATTTGACTTCACTCTCTATGGTTGAGAAATTTATTATAAACATTTTTACCAGTTTACAACAAACCATTGTTAATGCAGTCTTTGGTTGCATGTTGGGGATCAGAGAGATGATAGTTCTTATGTACTTTTCTCTGGCCAGACCCTACCAAGGCACCATATTTTAGGAAGAACATTCTTAAGCTGGAGAGTATCTGAATTGGTCAACCATGATGGTAAAGGAAATCTAGATCATACCATAGAAGAGATCATTCTTCTTTAGGTATGAACTGAACAAGATGGATATCAAAATCCCTTCTGGTTCTGATGTAGTTTGAGTGTCACTTTATTCTGTAGACAATGGGGAGCAGCTAAAGATTTTTTTGAGTAGGAAGTTATGCTTTAGGAATGTTTAGGTAGAATAAATCCTTGATAGTAGGTATTTTTGTTTGTTTGTTTTGCCTCTCCTTGGTGGGAAATGATAAAATCTTATCCAAATGCTCAAACAAATATGGGATCCTATCGGTTTCCCTCCAGTGATATAGACAGTAATCTACCTATGACTATCTATCCTATGTGCCTCATGTCTGTAAGTTCTTAAGTTCCCCACAGAAGTTCTACCCAATGTGCTAATGACATTCCTCATTTTCTCCTGACATCATCCATTAGAATCCATTTGCCATCTTTCACCTTTACCGTGTGACTAGCCCATCTTCTCTTCCCAGATCTCTTCCAGGAGACCTGAAAAAAGTAATGCCCAAAGGAGAACTTCTGGGAGCTCTCACCCTTTATAAGGAATCCCTCTTCAACTTGAACTTTGTGTTGAATTTCCTCCATTTTTGGTTAGCATGCCTTGCTTTGATATGCTATGCTTGATATTTATGTTCAGAAGGTGTTTGAAAAATATTATCTTCGCCTAGAGACAGGAGGTCCTGGGTTCAAATTTGATCTCAGCTACTTCCTAGCTATGTGATCCTAGGCAAGTCACTTAACCCCCATTGCTTAGCCCTTAATATTCTTCTGCCTTGGAGCCAATACACAGTATTAATTCTAAGATAGAAGAAGGTAAGGGTTAAAAAATAATCAAATGAGATATACTACTTTTTTGTGTGTCTTCATATTTAAGATTGTGACTAAAAATTATAATCCATCAAGTTTTTCTTCTTTAACCATCAGAGGCAAATATTCCCTCAGCCAAAATGAGGGAAATGTCAAAGGTTAACAGATTTCTTAATGGCTTTTGTGATGTTTATAATTGTCTTGAAACATCAAGATTATGGAAGGGTGATATATACCTAAAAGTGACTTTGCAATGTTCTGTCCCAAAAAGGTCTGCATGCCCTGAAGATGCCCATGATTTCTTTTATATTATTGATGTTACATCTGAGTACATTCCAAAAGACTGACAGTATATTTCTTGTGCTGGTCAGATTCCCACATTGTCCCATCATCCCTTCCCCTTTTTATTGAAACACTACATAAGTCCGTACCCTCCTCCAGTCTCTTTGGGGGTGTGGGGCCTTGGTCCCCCCCCCCCCAATCCCTCCATCCCATGTTTATTTTTGAATTCTCTCAATGGAAATAAACATCTATGCTACAGAATTTTATGCATGATTGGTTTATTAGAGTAACATAAATGTTGCTTGCCTGGTTTTAAGGTTGAAGGATAATGTATGTGAAGAAGGTGATCTAGAAAAGATAACATGCATTGTATGTGTGTATGTGATAACAGTACCAATAACTATTGTAAGAGAAGAAGGGTTAAAATATATCAAGGACATTTGTATCTGGAACAGCTCAGGCCAATGATGAGACTGAGACATTAGATGGATGGATACACTTGAGATGGCTGTGAAAAACAGAGGGAGCACTTTAGGTGACTCCTAATTCATTTTCTGCAAAGAAAAGGACAAGAATCACACAGAAGGTATAGAGGGATTGCTTTCCATTCGAATGGAAGAAGGTCCAGTACTGATGAGATCTCAAGTATATCAGGAGAGTTTGAAATCTCAGAATCTCATGAATCACAGAGGATTAGAGGTGGAAGAGACTTCAGAGATTATCTAGCTGGATGCTTTTATTGGCTCTGATTTAATCTGA
Organism: Monodelphis domestica; assembly: GCF_027887165.1. Lineage (NCBI taxonomy): Eukaryota > Metazoa > Chordata > Mammalia > Didelphimorphia > Didelphidae > Monodelphis > Monodelphis domestica. The sequence continues at coordinate 196,891,725 of NC_077233.1, forward strand.
TTTAATCAAGACCTGAAACTGAGGTCTTGAGACCTTTAGTGACTTGCCTAAGGTCACTTGATAGAGTAGCCTAGCTGGGATCCAGACTTAGGTCCAATGACCTTTCATTGTGCCACACCTTAAAACTGTTTATTTATTTATTTTGAATTCCAAATCTTCCTCCTTCTCTGTTCCTCCCCCCTCCTTCATCATGAAGGCAAGTGACATGATTATATAAATAAAGTAATTTAAAACATATTTCCATATTAGCTATGGAAAATAAAAAAGCAAGAAAATGAAAAAAAGTGTGCTTCAATTTGTTTTCAGAGTTTATCTGTTCTCTCTCTGGAAATAGATAACATTTTTCATCTTTTGGAATTGTCTTGGATCATTGCACTGATCAGAGTAGACAAGTCTTTTATAGCAGATCATCATTACAATATTGCTGCTGCTATGTACAATGTTCTCCTGGTTTTGCATCAGTTGATATAAGTATGCTCTCACCTGAAAGTGCTGGAACCTGGGAGCAGAGCCACAATTATTTGGGATGGGCTTGACGCTCAACTCAACCTTGAGGAATCACTTGTGCTAGACTCAGAAAAGTCTAGCAGAAATCTCTGATTTTCTAGGACAAAACATTTTAGACCCTGATCTACTATGGAGGTTTTGCTATGAATGGAAAAAATAAACAACTTAATTTTTTGCAGAAACCTTACTGACTCTTTATTGGAGTTTGGCAGGAGAGGGAGGACCGAACCTCTTGATTGGGTGCTGGGCATGGGGTATCATGCAGGAACTATGGATGAGTGCATGGGTTTTAGAATGCTGGTTATATTGATGTTATTTGCATTTATTAATTTCTGATTTAAAAACTTTGTGTCAGAATTCCTGTGCAAGAAGTGGCTGCATTACCAAGGTTATAATGTTGGGGATTAGGCAGTTCATAATTTTTCTGTATTCTGCCTTGGTTTTGAAGAAGCAATGGGGCAAGGAACATAGTGGAATAGTGTATCTTAAAATAGGATAGAAATCAATCTAGGCTTTGGTTGAGTAAGTCATGACAAATCCCTAATGAGAAAAAGAATACCACTATTTAAGGGTAGAGCCAATGGATGAGTGACAACCAACTTTGTGAAGGCCTAACAGACAATTAGGAGCCCCTGAGAGCTGTCTGATATTGGAAAGGTGTAGCTGACCATTTGATTTATGAACATTTCCTAGTCACATAACTGAATTAGAGTAAGACCTTGGTGACAGCATCTTCTACAATGTCAGGTAACAAATATCAGTGAATTTTGATTAATATATAAGTGAATGATGGCATTTAATAAAGGTTCATGATTCCAAATATAATACAATTTAGACTCGAAGATGCAACATGAAGTAATGGAGAGAGATGAATTTGGAGTTAGAAGCACTTGGGTTAAAATCCTACCTCAGATATATGCTAATAGAACAAATTAGTTAATGTCTATATGCCTCAGTTTACTCATCTGTAAAATGATCTTGATGGCATATAAGGTGACTTCCATCACTATGATCTACAATAAACAAATGCTCATTTACTTAACAGGGGTAGTTTTTTATAAGTGCAAAATGTCAGTTTGACCACTATAATCCTAGACCTGTATATCTTACTTTATAAGATTATCCCAAGTTTATATTCTAGAAATTTGTTATTTAAAGCAGAAGTGAGGAAATCTTTTTCATGAATGGTCCATTAGCCTACAGGAAAACAAAATCAGGCTCTACAGATGTCATTGGATGAGTTCCATATAAATACTCAAGGTTGAGTATCCATATGAGTAATTAAGTTCCATGTGAATACTCGAGGTAAAAATACATATAAGGTATAAGAAAGTTTTATTTCATTTTGAAGAAAAATGCAAAACCCATAAAGGACTCCACTGTTCATAGACAATTGAGGGAATTCCTCCAGCGAAGTCTCACCTTACTCCATATTGACAGCATTATTCTATGTTTAGGACTTTTCTTAGAAAGGAAATAAACTCAAGTTTGCTAGAGGGGTGTGAAGATTGGAGATTTAGCTATCTCCTGATTGTAACAATGAAGATATTTAGCTCTTCCTTGATTGTGAAGATTAAATTGTAATCCCCTGATTGTAACAATGAAGGTATTTAGCTCTTCCTTTATTGGAAAGATTGAATTGTAATCCACAATCTATTTTTAGATTTTAATCCCCAAAAGGTGGTAACTCGGTATTTGAAGTAGATCTACCCATCTTAACTACAAAAAGGTGTTACTAACTACAAAAGGTGAACTAACCAAAAAAAGGTGTTAACTAACCACAAAAGGTATAACTAGCCTCAAAAAAGGTGTGAACACCCATTTCATGCATTGAGTGGGAGGTCTGTGACAACGTGTGAATGAGTGGCCAGTCCTGGAGAGAAGCATCTGCTATGATTGGTAGACATGAAATTTAGGGGAGGTGACACAAGAGAAAAAGATCTTTAAATAGAGGAAACAAAGACTGAAGAAGACTTTAGGTTGTGTACTCAATTCTCCAAGGATATAGCATTGTACAGGGTCTGCTCCTACTCCTCTCTACTCTTTCAAGAAGGCTAGGTCCCTGAACTTTCCAGGAAATTGATATTTTCTCTTGAGGAACTCCTACCACTTGGCCACCTGGTTCCGTTCTTGGGACCAAGTGGTTGAGAGTATGTCTAGCTATAATATGTCTCTGTTGCTGTTTCTTTATCACATTTCAGGTTCAGGAATTTGAGGTCCAAGAATTCTTATTATTCCACAGGTTGCTGCCACCTTTTGATGCTGCTGCTTCTTCATAGATGACATCTCTGGGGATGATGGGGAGGATTGTAAGGGGAAAGAAGAAAAGGAGGAGTTAGTTGATTGGTCCCTAGGGGGACTGTGGTAATTTACAGGAAACTTCTAAAGATCAGTCACTCTCAGGGACTAAAGGCTCTGACCTTTGAATCTCTGAATTTACCTATTTCTGCATCCCTTTGTATGCCTATCATCTTTTATAGGCCTAATAAAAGGGATGGTTCTGACCCATAGATGCCTAAACCAACCAAATTATCTCTAGTCATCTTCATTGACTTGCTCAATGTTGATGAGTTGTGACTAGGTTGCCAAATCTTCTAACCCCAGGAAATATCCTTAATTCTCTCATTAAGGTGCCGGTGGGCATGTCTACATAGCAAGAAATAATCAAAGTCTAGAGCAACATTTCTCTTCCCTTTTCTCTTTGTCAGAGAGCTCTCTACTTAGTTTTATGGAGTTAAACTTTTCAAAGCCTTCTTGCCCCTTCCTCAACTCAGGAATGTGCTTTAAATACCATAATTTCAGAAAATTGTTATTTACATATTGGTCAAATCCTTCTGGAAAAAAAAAGAAATACCCTATCGTTCCCAGATCTTTATTAGCTTGGCCTTCTATACTGTGAGATTTAAAATGGTTGAGGTCTTAAACTGTAGTGATTAAAATAGTGGAAGATATAAACTGTGATAGATATAAGAGAGGGTGAGTAAATTTGACCGCAGAAATATGTTTCACTACAGTGTCTTGGGTTTAAAATCAAATATAAGGTGGTCGCCAGGGAAATATTCCCAATTATTCAAATACCCAAGTCAATTGGGTTTTATAGAGATTTTAATTAACAGTACAATGAGTAATCAAAGAAAGAGAGAGGGAGTAAGAAAGGAAAAAGTATGAAGGGCCTCAAGCCAATATGGCCTAGACCTGAGTCTTAAAAGAGAAATCAGTCAGTTTTTTATAACTCACCATAAGATCTGCCTAAGTAAGGATTTCTAATGACACCAGGTCAGCAGCATCTCAGCTGCTTTCACCAGATCCCTCCTCCATCTGAATGTTTCAGAATCAGTCTCCTCAGAATGAGTCTCTCCAATCTGAATGTTTCAGAATGACCTCCCAGCTCTTCCCTGAGCTCTTATTTTTAAGGGCAAAATCTCCTCTGTAACCTCCCCTAAGTCCTTACATCTACCAATCACTGTAGATGTTTCTAAAGGACCGCCCATTTTGAATTCACAGCTGAGTAGTTTTAATCTCTTTAGTAAGTCAGGAAAAAAAATGCTGCTGTGTCGACAAATTTCATTAGAAGAAACCTCTGAATAAGTTATCACCCTTTTAGGTTTAAGTAGTTTACAAGTTGCCCCACCCTTATAGGTACTTAGTATCCCATTATATCAATTCTAAAACAGTCATGACTCAAAGAACTTCCTGTCCCTTCCATAAGCATGGATCAAAGTACTTTTCATTGTTCTCAAGGAGCTCTCTGTCCTAAAGCAGTCCTAAGTAGGGTGGAGTAGGGATATTCCCAAGGCAAGGAGCCCCCACACTCAAGTAGAGTTCTCACCATCTGCTAGGGAATTTTTTTAAGTAGAAGATTACTCAATGGGGGAAACCCCTAACATTCATAAGTCTGAGAAATTTTGAGGTTTACAATACTCAAGATATAATAATAATATAATATAATATAATATAATATAATAATCTTTACTTTTCCCTTCTTATCCTTTCCAAAGTTATTTGCTTCATTTTGATTTCCTCTGTTGAGTTTTGCATAGCAAAAAAAAAAAGAGAGAGAGAGAGAGAGAGGAGATATCTTTTGCTCTGTATAGAATGTAAATTCTTAGAGTTTCCTTATTTGTTCATTATTTTAAAGATGTCACCTTGTTGAAGAGATACTCTGTTGTCAGTTTACACTTATGTGGCTTAGTCAATCATGTTCATATTTCTCCTTGCTGTCTTATGTATTTTCTCTGCTTATAGAAGCTTGTTTGGTCTAGTACACTGGAAAATTTCCTCCTATCAAGTCCTCAAATATAATGTCTAGTTTTTTTCTTTCTTTTTAGTACTTTTTGAGATTCCAATTTATCCCATGTTTTTATTTCTTTCTGTATCTACAAATCTGTTCTTTTATATTATGTATTTTAGTTATTTTTTAGGTATGTTAATTGGTTTGTTCATCAATTTGATTTTTATTTTCTGTTGACCTTTAGTAACTTTTTTCTTGATTTTATTTATTTATTTTTATTTAAAAACCCCTTACCTTCTGTCTTAGAGCCAATACTGGGTTGGTTCTAAGACAGAAGAGTAGTAAGGGCTAGGCAATGGGGGTCAAGTGACTTGCCCAGGGTCACACAGCTGGGAAGTGTCTGAGGCCAGATTTAAATCCATCTCATCTTCATTTAAATCCTGTCTCTGGGCCTGTCTCTCAATCCACTGAGCCACCCAGCTTCCCCCTCTTGATTTTTATTATATACTATTGTCATAGATGTTTGTGGACCTCAGATGTTGTTTGCAACTCCTTGAGTTGCTTTCCCTATTGGTTGTGTGTGTGTTTTTTAAAACCTGCTTTCAAGACCTGCTTTAATTCATTTAATATGCTTATTTTCCAATTTTATTTCTCCATGGGAACTTCTTCCATCTTGACTATTAATTGTTCAATTTAGGTTTTACTGCAGAGTGTCTTTTTAAAAAAATGAGTTGCAGGTTTTCTTTTATTTTCTCCTCATTTTTCTGTTATGAGATAGAAGCAGTGAAAATAGCCTTATTGTGAGCTCTGAAGATATGCTGCCATTTGGGAGCCTTCAGTCTGATTTAGGGCAGGGGGCTGGGATGCACTCTCCCTATGGTCTGGTTAGTAGTGGGAGGAGGGAGCCTGGGGAGTCCCAGATTTTTTTGGAAAAAATTGTTGACGCTTTTAAAAAACATATCACAGTCATCTCAAATTCTTCTACCCCCAAATTGAACTCTCCCTTGTGATGAAGAAAAACATTTGAGCAAAAATATTCAATACAGTTTCTGCATTTGAAAAAATAGGCTAACCTTAACCCTAATGATTTTGTCATGATAATCTCCAGTTTTTAACCCTCATGACAGAACATGAGGGCTAAAAAAAGAATCTTCCACTTTCTGCCATAAGGCCTTTTTGTTCTCTTGGACCTTTACTGGTTTTTCCATTTCATTATGCTCATTATCCATACTGTGCACATTGCACAATAAAGTACCAAGCACTTTAAGATTTGAAAATTACAATTCCAATTAAGATGAAAATTACAAATATTAATTCCCCTTTGTCCCTCACAATAACTCTGGGTGGTAGGTGTTACTATTATCTCTATTTTATTTTTTAAGAATACAGAGCTTAAGTGATTTCCCCAGGGTAACATAACTGGTAAGTGTCTCAAATTGTATTTGAACTCAGGTCTGCCTTCTGTAGCTAGAGGGCACAGTGGATAGAGTGTTGGGTCTGGAGTCAGGAAGACTTCAGTTAAAATATAGCCTCAGATACTTACCCGATATTTGACTCTGGGCAAGTCACTTTACCTTGTTTCCCTCAGTTTCCTCATTTGTAAAATGAACTAGTGAAGGAAATGGCAAATCCCTCCGGTATCTTTGCCAAGAAAACTCCAAATATGGTCACAAAGAATCAGATAAGACTGAAAGGACGGAACAAGAACAGCCTATGTCTAGATCCAACACTATATTATTGGCTGTTCCATATAGATGCCTTTAAAGAATACTGGGGACATTTTTGAGAATGTGGAGAATGGAATGGGATGGAACCCAATCAAGGCTGGCCAACCTTTTACATCTCTGTGGAATGCAGGTTTGGGTTCAGATTAAATCTTATCTCTCAGCACCTCCCTTTTCCTGAACCATGGAACTATGTCTTTTCCCCTTATCTTTTCGGAATTTTCTGGAATATTGTCTCATATTTGCCTATCTTTCCTCTTTTATTGATTGTTATTCTGACTTTAAAGATGCCACATATCCATCTGAAAATAGATGCATTTTCAATTTTGAGGTTTTTATTCTTTCTGTTGACCACTCTTTAGTTTTTCTTACAATAATATTTATTCATCATGCTGAAATTTGGGGAAGAGGCCTTTTTCTTTTAAGTTCACTTATTTTCTTTGAGAATTTTCTTGTGAGCACTTAAAAAATGAAATTTTATTTTAGTTTTGTTTGAGGGCATCTAGTTTCTCCTCATTGAAGAGGACGTTTCAAGAAAGGAATGGCACTTTTCTGATATATAATCCCTGCAAATATTGTGTTTTCTTCAGAAGATAACAGTAATGTTGTCATTTGTTTGGCTGTGACTGACCAAATGAAATCTATTTCATTGTGACTTTAGTAATAAACAAAACAAACAAAAGTTTGTTTCTTCCTTTTCAACATAACATGTCCAAATAGTTTGCTAATGATAGGTATCAATATACACCCACCTTCAACTTGTAGAGAAGTCTGTCATCTTAAAACAAAATGTCAGATGGTAAAATTTTTAAGAGGGTGTTTTTTTTTTTTCATATTTGAGAGTAGAATGAAAAGCCCAACATCATTTCTCCTAATACTAAGATAAAGACCCAGATAGTCAGTATTTGAGCAACTAGAAATAAAAAGTGGCCAAATACTCTGAGAGGAAGGATCAGAAAGCCTGGACTTCGGGAAGACTCAGATCTAATAGAACTAAAGTCCAAAGAAACTTCACAATTCCAGTCTCCAAAACTGAATACAATGAGCACAAGTATAAGAGAATGATATCACAGAGCCAAGGACAGAAACCAAGCAGATGCCTAGGGAAGGGGAGACTGAAATCAGGCAGAGTCATAATTGCTGAATGTTGCCTGATCTTCAGTGGATGGGAAATGTTTCCAAATCTATTGTGAGGCCACTTCCACCTTTCTCTAAGGTTGGAGACTCTAGCTTTTTATTATTATTTTTAAACCTTATCTTCCATCTTGGAATCAATGCTATGTATTGGTTCCAAGGCCAAAGAGTGGTAAGGGCTAGGCAATGGGAGTTAAGTGACTTACCCAGGGTCACATAGCTAGGAAGTGTCTGAGGTCAAATTTGAATTCAGGACCTCCCATCTCTGGGCCTGACTCTCAATCCACTGAGCCACTCAGCTGCCCTGACTCCAAGCTTTTAAATAAGTGGATAACCTTTCAATTTTAGACAAAAATATTGACAAAACTGGGTATACAGGTGTACATCCAATGGTTCAAGGTTTTATGTCATTCTCAGATTTGGGGAGTGATTTCCCCCTGGAGGTGGAAGGGCAGCGTTCCCCATCACATACATATACACTTAGTGTTATGGTCTTCTAAGATCTCTCACAGGTCCAATAATGAGTTCCAAAGTTCATTTTCAACATTGCTATTTCATAGAGAAATAAACTAAAAATAAATAATTGGAATTTACTTTCCTAATTAGAAAACAAATAGGGAAATAAAACAGACAAAAGAAACCATTGTTTTTCATTATTATCCAAATAATGTTTTTCATTTTTAAAAAAAAATAAATTTCATTTTTTTTCTCAGCCACACATTGGATGTAAGTTAAACAATATATCTGTAGTTGTGATAGGATATTTGCTAACTGTTGTAAATAAATCAGTATAGCAGCACTTTAATAGAAATGTTTACTAATCTTTTTTGCTAAATCATACATTTTTTGTATGTATTATTTCTTATTTCTCCAGCCTCCGGTGTCAGAAACACATGCTGAAATGGTGAAAACTATTTTCTGTGAAGACTTTGGGGAAAGAAAAAGTTTACCTCTGCTGAATAAGAACACAATAGACCTTGGGATTATTGAACGGTATTTTAATATTTGTATTTCTTTATACAGAACATGAATCTAAAAAGTAGGACTTATTTAAGAGGCTAGTAAACCTGTAGTCAACTCTTTTTCTTTTTTGTATACATACATCTGTGATTTCAGCAGTGAAAGAAATTTTTGCATGAAAATCCCTCTAGAGATAAAGAACAATTTATAGTCTCACAGTGTTCCTTATGGCAGGCCTTAAATAGTAATATAAAAGGAGAATTAATATAATTATCTAAATGATATTCCATGAGACTTGCTGTGGTTAAACAGCTACTCTTCTTTATTTCAACTAGATGATGAATCTTTCTAAATTTAACTTGACTAATCTTTGGACAACAGGTATAGAATTCATAACCAGCCTATACTCATATCCTTTTACTCTTGATGCTTGCCCAGTTGGCATGGTTTTCAAGATCTCAGTGACTTTCAAACTAAATCAGAAGAATATTTTTGAGTGAAGAAAGAAAAGAAAATACAGAAAAACATGTGAGTTATGTTCATGCCACATAATATGCAAACATTACATTTATGGTACTTTAATAATGAAAACAGCAAGCATATATTGAGTATCTACTAAGTACAAAGTGCCATGTGTTTGGAGAGGGAAAATACTTTGGATAATATGAGGAACTCTCCTTCATGGACTTATAGTCTACCAGGGAGATATAACACATAGATAACTATAATAATCAATATTATATGACAACCATATTAGAAAGGAAGAGATGGTTTTGAGAAAGTGCTATATAGCCAGAATCAACAGGACTTAGGAAACTTTGAGGTATGAAAATATTTACCTCTCCAGGAAGGTATAAAATTTTCTACCATTTTCTCCAATATGCTCATTTTAAAATAGTTATTGAAAATTCTCTTTCAAGTGAGTGTTTTTTATGTTTTGAAATTTTGAAAGTAGAAGTCTTACACTGTTTTCTGGAAATGTCCTCTTGTTTTCAGGGATCTTGGATTGCCCAAAAGAGGCTTTGGAGCCCTCTTTCCTCGACACCCACCAGATCACCGTAGAATGTTAGTAATGTAATAAAAATGCTACAAATTATAGAAAATATTACATAATGAGTCAGGGATATTTCATTTTCTAGAGTAGGTACAATGGGTCAGAAATGAAAAAAATTCTCAAGTACTACTTGTTTTATCTGCTAGTAGTATATTCTTTAATATAATGTTGTTTTGCCTATTAGTATGCCTATTTTAATATAGTTAATATTACATGAAAATTATTATATAATATTACATTGACTAATTACTATGCTTTCTCCTGTTAAATTTAATTGTGGTTGGACTGATAATATATTATTAATTAGTTGGTCACCAGGAATTTAATTTCTAAATCCCAAAATGAATTACTAAAGTAAATGGAATTTATGGTAGTTTATTTATAATAGAAGGAAGATATTAAGGAGAGAGAGAGAGAGAGAGAGAGAGAGAGAGAGAGAGAGAGAGAGAGAGAGAGAGAGAGAGAGAGAGAGAGAGAGAGAGAGGCAGAGAGACAGACAGAGACAGAGAGACAGACAGAGACAGAGAGACAGAGAGACAGAGAATGAACTCTGACTTCTTCTGGTACCAGTTAGAATTTCTAAGCCCCAGCCAGGGGAAGAGAGTCTCAAGAAGTTGGGCCTTTCCTGGAGCCTTCAAGCCTCCAGAAAGGCAGGGTCATTAAGTCAGCTTTTCACTCACCAAAGGAGACAGTTGTTTTTTTTTTGTTTGTTTTTTTTTTAATCCTTACCTTCTGTCTTGGAGTCAATACTGTGTATTGGCTCCAAGTCAGAAGAGTGGTAAGGGCTAGGCAATAGGAGTTAAGTGACTTGCCCAGGTTCACACAGCTGGGAAGTGTCTGAGGCCAAGGAGACAGTCTTAAAGAAGTCTGGGTGTCTGCCTTCTGGTCAATCCTCTGAGTCAGTGCCCGAATGTCCGCATGCCCAAATATCTGAATCTCTGAGTTCCCAAGTCTCCGAATGCCCTTCTTCATCTCTGAGTGACTGATCCTTCACTCTAAGCCCAGGTGACTGACTGTCCTCTTCAGTCTTTTTTTCTTCTATTTAAATACCTTTTTCACTTGTGTCACCTCCTTTAAATTTTCATGTCTACCAATCATAGCAGACTTTTTTTTCCAGGACTGCCCATTCTTTAGTTCTCACCTTCTTTGATTAGATAATATCTTTTTGGCTTACTTAACACCTCTTTTGGTAAGTTTACCTTTTGTAGTTACTTAACACCTTTTTGTAGTTAAAATCTAAAAGATTGTAGCTTACAATTTTATCTTCACAATAAAGAAAGAGCTAAGTATCTTCAATTGTTACAATTGTTACAATCAGGAGATAGCTAAAATCCAATCTTCACACCCCCATTTCTGAAAGGAATGAAATTGTTAAAATAATGTACATTTGACATCTAAAATCTTAGGCAATCTAATTTAGTGAGTACAATCCCAAATGAAGTTTGAAAAAATCTATAATGAAAGATATTTTAGAGTTATAGAAAGAAATGAAGGGCATCAAAACTAAGGCACACAGAAAGCAGCCTATGCTTTATGAAGAAGCATCATAAACATGTGTCATTAGCTAAAACTTTTATTTCAAGGCAGAAGAGTTCTGTGAACCAAGTAGTAATATAGAATTGATCTGACTGAGGTTTTATTGGATGATACTTGCTAGTGAAGAGATCTATAACAAGTCATTTAATCTCTCCTTAGCTTCCATATCTGAAAAAGGAAGGTAATAATACCTCTGTTATCCATCTCATAGGGCTGTTGCAAGGAAAGCATTTTTAAAGGACTATATAAATGAGCTATTATTACCATTATCATCAAAGAGTAAGCTTACTTGGGAAAATGGTCAAAATAAAGTTTCATTCTCATCCTTCTAACCACAATGTTTAGACAAATTACAGTTCAATGCTAGGGATACGGGTCCTAGGTCTGTTGAGTCTGTTGAGACCCTGGAACAGCTTCTGTGAGTATGATACCTATCTTAAAATAGTTACTATTACATGATAATTATTAAATAATGAAAAATTGGTTAAATTAATAAATCTTTTTTTCAGGTACAGTTAAAAGACTGTACATGAGCTTATCATGGCATTTAGGACCCAAATAAACCCAACCCAACCACCACTGGTCAATTCATGAGGCCCCCAGAGATGGGCCACATCAGTTTAAAAAAAAATCTCCATTTGATATTCTGTAGACCACAGATGATTTAGGATACTATAACTTATCCATTGGATCTGTCTTATAGGTAGATAAAGATCAATTAAAGGGATTGGAGTGTTTGTGAAGGAGAACAAGAGTCTTATTGTAGGCACAATAGCTGCCTCCAAGTATTAGAAAGCTTTTCACTTAGGATTAGCCTTATTGTGTTTGACTCTAAAGGGAAGAACCAGGAAAAAAGGGTAGATATTGCCAAATGGCAAACTGATGTTTTATGTCAAAGAAAAACAAAACTTCCTAAAAATTGGAGGTGTTTTAAAGCATAATGGACCGTTTCTGGCGGAAGTGGGTGCCTCAAACTAGAGGCTTTCAAGAATAATCAAGATGACTACTTGTTAGGTATGTTACAGGGAGTGTGGGTTGAACTAGATGACTTATAAAGTCTGTTTCAGCTCTGAAATTCTGTTTGTGACTGGTATAAAAATACTTCAGAAATAATGGATAAATGGGGTGGTTAATTTTTATATTTGATATGACAATTGAAAGCATATAATTATAAAAGTTCTTCCTAATTCCATCCTTCTGGATGAATGTGGAGAATATATGGTCCATTAGGAAGCAGATTTTATTAAATTAAATGGTTGATTAGAACCACTTGCTTGTTTTATTTAATTCATGAATGTAAGCAAGGTATAAAGGACATTAACACCCTATTTTAGGCAGAATACACATAGCATACCATTTTAGAAAATTCACTGAAATATAACATTTTAGAATATTCTCTTGAATATCAACTATTCTTTTGCTTCTTGCCAACTGTACAGCTGTTAAAACTAAATGTCAACTAAAAAAGGCAATGAATAAAAATGAGTTTGCTCAATGAAGCAGAATGATGTGTTTCCAGTTATGCTGGAAAACTGTAATTATAATGTGACTACAATACTCAAGTTAACTCTTGTGGTGAAACATTATTAATGTATAACCTTGTCATAATGGAGGCCTTTATCAAAGGATACTTAACTTCAAATTAATTGTAATTATATTTGTTTTTTTTCACAATACTACAATCTTGGACCTACTTAATTTTCAACCATTTTTATAAAGACAATGCTTCTTTTCCTTATAAATAGATTTTAAAAATTCATAGAGAAAAAAATCTTAATGAAAAACTTTCATAATCAGGAAACTTGAGTTTGTTGCTTCTGCTTGAGTAAAGAATTCATGATGTATCTTAAGAGTGGAAATTTTACTTACCCAAGAGAAATGTGGTTGGAATATTTAGTGCTTTACATTTTTACAGAGGGCTTTAACGGACACTTTTAGTCCATTCTGTAGTTGGAAAAATTCCCCTGGATTGTTATAGTAAATAGCTATTTGGAACCAATCCATGTTTGGTATGCTCCCACTCCTGCTCACTTTTCTTTGGATACAGCCCAGTTTGCTAACTTCATAAAATGACAACTGAACACAATACGTCAAATGTAATTCAGCCAGAACAGAATACAAATGACAGTCACTAATACAGCCTTGGTACAGCCTATGTTCATTTAATCTCTTAAACACCACATTATGATGTTGATGTTGACTCATTGAGTTGGCAGTCTGGATCTTTTTCATATCACCATAGTTCAGGTCTATGTCTATCCCAACCAGGAAATACTTTGAAATCAAGAACAGAACTTTGCATTAAATTTCATTTGATTAGATTTGGCTCATTATTCTAGTTTCTTAAGATCTTTTTTTGAATATTACCTTCTCATTTAGCATACTGGCTTTGGGTCATCTGCATATTATGGATGCATATTTGGATGAAGGCATCCATGATATCTTTGCCAAGTCATGGAAAAAATACCAAAGCAGTTCCAGAAATACTTTGTAAACAGTGTCATCTTTTTCATTTAAAAGAAATTGATACCAAGAAATAAGAAATGCAATTATTATTTCCCTCCTCCTCAACAGTCAGAAGCATTAGTATATATGACTTGAGTTCATCTAGGCCCTAAGATCCTACTCTATTTGAAACTCAATATTAAAAGCAGGAGAGGAAGAAATTAAATTACCCAATTTAGCACATGATTAAAAACTTTAGGAAGTTCATTAGGGACTTAACCACTAAGTTCATTATGTGACTATAATCATGAGTAATTAGTGATTTATTCCTTGGATTTATTCATTCAACTGGTTCTGAATAACCCCAATTGTAATATTATTCAGTCTATAATTTGCCTTCTCCATAAGGGTAGCACCAAACGATGGTAAATATAAGTATTGAAATCTAAGTAGTCAGTTCCCCTCTCTCTCATTCTAGTTGTTTTATTCACAAAGGAAATTGGTTTAACTTGTATGAAGCTTGTTGACACCCAATGATCCCTGCTTTGTTCTCTAGAGGTTTGTGTATCTTCCCTCTAAAAATTATATTCTAGAACTTTACTGGGATTTGAAGTCAAGCTCATGACTTAGAGTTTTGAATATTCTAGTCTTTTCATTGTTAACTGAGACGTTTTCCCATTTCTTACTTTCTGGTTCTTCTACTATCAGTAGATCAACAATCACATCCATCAATCAATTACTTTTGGGGCCTGGGATGTAATGCTTTTTGACTATGGAAGCTAAATGCTCTCTTGTCACATCTTCACTTACCCCTTTACAACTTCTTGACGACTTTTTTCTATTGTTTCCATTGAAAATCATTTTCTTTAGCAAAAATACAAAAGGAAAACAGAAGTTTAATAGTTTTGCCTTCTCAACATAATCTGTTATTATCATCTATATAACTAGATCAGCAGAGTTGGCAGCATTCCTATTTTTTTTTAAACCCTTACCTTCCGTCTTGGAGTCAATACTGCGTATTGGTATCTTCTTTTTGGTATCTTAACATTATCACCAGCCTAATGTCATTGTGATCTTTATTACATTTGTTACCTGTAATTACTTATCCTTTCTTCCTTAATCAGTGATAATAATGCCATTGATGATAGAAACAGTGACACATAGAACATCTTAAGATAATCAAACGGCATTACTCACATTTATGTCAAGATAAGTAGTGCAGAGTTTATTTTTCCCATATTATAGACAAGTACATTGAGGCTCTGGAAGGTTAAGGAACTTGTCCGTAGTCACATAGCTCATAATTGTCTGAGGAAGGATTTATTACTTGCTATTAAAGTTTAAGACAGTCATTGAGTTCCTTATGTATTCATTTTAGTCTACTTAAGCAGCATTCCATTCTCTTCTTTACGGTTGTCATCAGTGTTTATAATATTAGAATGTCATTCTTGAAAGCTTCCCATTTCTCTTGGGATGGCATCCCTGTTGTATTTTACACCTCAGTGAATTATCTCAGAAAGTACTATAATATGCTTATGATATTGAAGAGAATATTTTTGTAACGATGAAAACTTTCCAGAATTGAAGATTTCTGTCATTGCCTTTTTAATATCATACAGTATATCTAGTTGGCATTTATAGCTCAAATTCACCAGAGCACCTTTGGTTCACATCAATCTGTCTTTTCAGTAGTTTGAAGAGATCATTAGCCATGATGTAGTTTTATTCCCAACCTCCCTCCCACCCCTTTTATGATCTCTTCTGTTACTCTACCATGACAACAGACAGTAAGTAAGGTAATGAAAAAGCAAAACACTAGAATTGGATTCAGATGAAATGTCTATTCAAGACCCCAATCAACTTGTAACTAACTTTGTGGCCATAGCCTTCCTGAATCTGTTTCCTCCTCTTTAAAATGGCAGTAATAATAACTACCTCAAAAGGTTATCATCAGGATTACCTATGATCATATATGAAAAGTGCTTTGCAAACCTGAATATATTCCATTAATGTTAGCTGTTGTGTACAGACATCAATATCAGTTTACATTTGAAGAACACTTCAGACAATTCAGTTCCTTTGTGTGCAGTATCTTTTCTCATTCTCATAATTATGTAAAAGAAATAGATGAGGTATTTCCCCCCTCATTTTAGCATGAGAAACTAAGGCTTAAATACAGATACCTACTCCTTTTATCCAAAAGTACTGAAGTATCACATAGGTTCAGGTAATTTATTAAATGAATTAGCTGTCAGGCATTAGAGTGACTAGAGAAGGAAAAACCATTCTAATATCTTTGCCAAGAAAACCCCAAATGAGGTCACAAAGAGTTGGATACAACTGAAACAACTGAACAACAAATTAGAGAGTGAATCTTGAAGGAATGAGACACTGGATAGATAAGTCTTGATGGAAGAAAAGTAAAAACTTTGGGATGTATGGCATTTTAACCTTGGGGATAACAAGGCACAGTACAAGCATGATGTCAGGAATGTAGAAGATACTTACTAAATTCATGGTTAATCAAACTATAATAAGGTTTTGATATATACATAGGTTGAATTCTGTCATGGGGAGCTAACATTGAGAGATGTAAATCAAGATAAATTTTTGCCTATTTACAGTTTTGTTCAGTGCTAGCTTTTAGTGGTCTTGTTGTTGTTGATGACAATGATGAAGATGCTGCTGCTGCTGCTATGATTGATTGGTGTAGGGACCTCTTAGTGAGAAAACTATCAATGTAGATCAGCAATAATTCTTTGACTTAACAGTCTAAGAGAGATCTATTCTTTTAATGGATATTGTTTTATCCTTTGTAGGGAATGGATGACATCATATAAAGAAGACTTTGTTCCTCCCTATGACTATATGAAAGTTGTAAGTATGAGAGAAAAGAGCCCTATTAAATGGTTATTTATGATTCCTATCTAGTCTAAATAAGCAACTTTCGAAAGTAAGAAGAAACCACTAGAAATGCTATATTTACATAGAGTTAATAGCAACGTCTGTGGGAGTCACTAATGATATTATAATTTTTGAGTAGTTTATAGAATACATGGAAGAAAATATTTCAGTGCCTTAAATGTACCAGCCATTTTCTTCCTCTCTTGTTTTACTGCTATTCAGAACTTAAAATTTTATGGTAAATAAGACACTTTTTGGTATTCTTTCCATCTTTGCTTCTATACATCTGTGCTACATGTAAGAAGCAAGCTAGTATATGCAATTTGGGGAATATGGATTTTAAAGACTATATTTTACATGTGAATATTCTTTGTATTTTTTGAAAAAATATATTTATTAAAAGGGAATTGTAGTATGTTTTCCTTCCACTCACAACAGGGGCAGTGATTCTACTCATTTTCTTGATCTTTAAGGTATTTGCTTGATCCTGGTTCTGCTTATTTCACTCTGCATCAGTTCATGTAGGTCTTTCCAGATCTTTATGAAATCATCTTGTTCATCATTCCTTATAGCACAACAGTATTCCATCACCATCATATACCACATTTTGTTTAACCATTCCCCAAGTGAGGGACATTCCTTTAGTTTCCAATTCTTTGCCACCACAAAAAAGTAGCTATAAATATTTTTGTACAAACAGGTCCTTTCCCATTAAAAAATCTCTTTGGGTTACAGATCTAGTAGTGGTATTGCTGGATAAAAAGGTAGGCATTCCTTTAAAGCTCTTTGGGTATAATTCCAAATTGCCTTCCAGAATGATTGGATCAATTCACAAGTCCATCAGCAATGCATTAGTGTCCCAATTTTGCCACACCCCCTTCAGCATTTATTATTTTCCTTTACTGTCATATTGGTCCCTCTGCTAGGTATAAAGTGGTAGGTACCTCAGAGTTGTTTTAATTTGTTAACATTTGTATTTCTACATAAGCAAGATGCATAAAAGTTCATTATGGACATTATATGCCTACATACAATGACCTACATAGATTAAATATCCAAAGAAAAGAAAAATATAGTTTATTCATAAAGGGGATCTCTGTTAAAGACCTTGCCAGATTCTGGTCTGGGAATTTCATATAGACATTAATCGATGAACAAATGTTTATTGAGCTTTTACACTGTGCTAGAATCTGTGCTAAATTCTAGAAATGAAAAGAAAAAATAATCTCTGCCCTCAAGGAGCTTATATTTCATTAGAGAAATGTGTTTAGATGAGAGATAAAGCAACCTTAGAAGGAAGGCCCTCACAGCTGGAAATATCTCCTTCAAAAGGCACCACTGTTACAGCTTTGTTTTAAATCATCATTTATCTTGGGTAGACTCTTGTTCCAGATTTGTCAGTTTATGCATTTTGGCTCTAAGCTATCCAAAGGGTAGAGACTGTGGTCAACCAGGTTGAGAGTTGCTCTCTTAAGGGAGGACAAAAATGGTCCCACCTTTGTGAAGCCACTTCTCTAGTTCTTCCCATGCTCATAGGTGTCCACTTAGGTCCAATTCATTAGTCAGATGAGCCCCTTAGGACTATAAGGCCGATTTTAGTCTTTTATCTCTCATGAGCACTTCCTAAAATGGCATGACACGGGGCTCTTTCAGGTGCTGCTTAAACCCTTATCTCAGCTTCCCTTATGTGTTGATTGACATTATCTTGACTTCAGGCTGTCTGGCCTTTCTCAACTAATTTTCTCCTGTAACCATGACCTAATTTGAATTTTGTCATCTGCTTACACAGCTGAATCTACGCTTGGTTTAAATACCATCTCTTCCCCCAACCCCCTTTTCTTGAATCAGTTACGGGTAAAGCATATGGCCCCAGGTGGATTCTTCGGTCCCCATGGTTGATAGCAGGTCAAATGAAGGACCTGAGAAGTGTAAAACTGACTGTAATTCTTTATGCTTAACGAGTTGAAAGCATTGATAACTTTTCCTTTGGAGAGCCCATCCTATGAGAGTCTCTGGCATGCTTTTCTATTTTTCTAAATGAGAGGCAGCTGTGTTAGGTCAGCAGGAGACATTTGAGCCAGGTCACTGAGCTGAGTTTCATAGGTGGACATAGAAAAAAGGATAATTGTAAGTAGGGAATGTGGGGTCCTAGGCAGATCTATATTTAGAGCATTATCAGAAGCACACAGTATGCTTGGGAGGGTTTAATAACAACATTTTAACAACAACAGAAATGATAAAAACAACTAACATTTATATAGTGCTTAAAATGTGGGAGGCACTGTGCTAAGTGCTTTATAATTGGATACTCATTGGATACTCACTTAAGGCAGGTTTGTGCTATATACAATGCTGGTACAGAATTATTAGAGAATTAGGTGTCATTGTGGGATCTAATGGTCAGAGGTATACGTAGACTGTGAGACACATAAAATGTATCATTTTGCTTTGTGATATCTCATAAATTTGCTTTTGATATGCTTTGCTTGTGATATCATAGTTGACCATATTCTTTAATTAGAAAAAGGCGTATTTTATTATATTCTTTGAATTATACCTAACTGAGCAAACACTTAAGGAAACACACTTAAAGCTGGATAGGATAGCAACTCTAATATTCTACCTCGATGTTATAGATGAGGAACCAAGCTCAAGGTCACACCAGATAAGAGCTAGTTTGGTAACAGAAGTAGGATTTTAATTCAGATACTTTTCAAAGCCAATGATCTTTCCAGTATTCCTTTAATTTGTCTCTTATGTATTTCCCGTATTCCTTTGAATAGTAGTATATGGCCAAAATGCTTTACACTGACTATATTTTATCCATTATTGGGATAGTTGATGAAAATACATCCAAAATAAGAATGCATTTCTTATAACTTCTCTTGTTATGCATACATATATATGTATAAACACTATTTTTTGCATTTTATTTTTATTTAATTTTTCTCAATTATATGTAAACAAAAAAATTTTAACATTCATTAAAAATTTTTTAGTTCCAAATTGCTCCTTCCTTCCCTTCTCCCTTCTTTTAAAAAAAACATTTATGTATTTATTTTTTCTAATTACATACAATAACAAATTTTCACATGAGGTTTTTGAAGTTTTATGATCCAAATTGTCTCCCTTCTTCTCTTCCCTTCCCCCTCCTGGAGCTGGTAAGCAATTCCATCTGGGATATACATGTATTATCATGCAAAACATATTTCCCTATCCTTGTTCTTTTTTATAAGTGAATAATTATATAAAGTGAAAATCCCCAAACAAAAATCCAAATAAACAAGTGAAAAAACTCCAACAATTCTTTCTTTGCTTCCCTCTCCCTTCTTGAGAAGGTCATTTGATATAAATTATACATGTGCAATCATGTAACACATTTATGTGATAGCCATGTTGCTAAAGGAAGCACAGACCAAAAAAAAAATAATAATGTAAAAAAAAGGATGCTTCAATCTGCATTTAGACTTCATTATTTCTTTCTTTGGAGGTGGATAGAATTTTGACCATTTCTTTAGATTTTGACAGCTAGTTTTCTCTGTCCTCAAGTGCTCCTACTCTCTATTTCCCCCCAATTACATATAAAAAGTTTCCAACATTTTGAAGGGAATTTTGAATCTAATTCCCCCTCCTTTACCTATCCTGAGATGGCAAGCAACCTCATATAGATTTTACATGTGCAATCATGTAAAACATTCTAATGTACCTTTGGTCTTGCCATTTATCTTATTTTTCAGTTTGTTACTTCCCTCCTCCCTCCCCCTTATTCCTAACTTTTAAATCGTATTTGGCTTGCTGCATGCTCTTATTCCAGCTTATCTCTCTGTTTCTGACCTTCACTACCTAAATGTTTCCCATTTTGACCTACTCATCTGATTGCAGGTGCCAGCTCTACTTTGGCTGCTGTTTAGTTCAAACCTGGCCTCGGACACTTAGCTGTCTGACCCTGTAAAAGTCACTTAATCCTGTTTGCCTCAGTTTCCTCATCTGGAGAAAGAAATGACAAACCATTCCAGTATCTTTGCCAAATAAACCTCAAAAAGGATCATGAAGACTCAGGCACAACTGAAAACAACTGAGCCACATCACAGACCCACCCTGGATTTAGACTATTTCTATTTTATACTTATCTTTATCCAAATTTCATAATCTTAGCTCTTTCCACTGTAATACCTGCTGTCACCTAT
This sequence comes from Monodelphis domestica, assembly GCF_027887165.1. Taxonomy (NCBI): domain Eukaryota; kingdom Metazoa; phylum Chordata; class Mammalia; order Didelphimorphia; family Didelphidae; genus Monodelphis; species Monodelphis domestica. Next base: position 196,912,407 of record NC_077233.1, read on the forward strand.
AGTCCTAGTACCTCCAGGGCCATCCCACTTTTGCTCATGGGTATTAGAATAATCTTAATAAAGCACTAATGGATAGAGTACTGGACCTAAGTCAGGAAGATCTGGATTCAAATCCCATCTAAGATACTAATTATGTGACTCCCAAGAAAGTCACTTCACATCCCTTTTCCTCCATTTTCTCATCTCTGAAATAGTGGAGTTGGTGTTAATGTCAAAGATTCCTTCAAGCTCTAGATCTACAAGTCTATGACCTGATCACATCTTATGAATAAAGATGCTTTTCTATTGTTTCTAGCATAAACTTCGTCTGGCATCGCAACTCCATCTATTTTTCCAATCTCTTACCCCAAACCAGTATATTTTTGTCTGAAAGTATCCCTGGCTTTGCTCATTCTCACCGTGGTACCTCTCCATGCATTTCCAGGAAGCCTCTATTGACCCATCTACATGATTGTTTTTTTTCCCTGGTTGCAATCAAATCAAATTGTCTCAAGTATGAAATAGCTTTGCAAGTCTTGAAATGCTACATCAATCAGCAAGAATTTAAGCTCTTACTATGTGCAAGGCACTGTGCTAAAATCTGGGGGTTCAAAGGAAAGACACAAACAGTCCTTGCCTTCAGGGAGCCTTGATCCTGATTATTTTATTCACCATGGGTTACCAAAACACCAGAAGTTTAACCTGCAGACCGGGCAGGCTTGTGTTATAAATGGGCACTAGGGGGCAGTGGAGGGTCAGGTGTGGTGCAAATGGTGTGCATTATACTCCAAGCCAGTGGTCAGATCTGAGAATGCCTAGCCTGGAGGGATTTCAAGAATAGTTATCATTTATTTAATCCATAGTCACTCTCAAGCTGACATCCTGGGGGCAGAAGGGGGCACCTTGGGGAACAAATCATGTCCAAGTACTTGGGTAACTCCAGAGCTCTCCTCTGTGGATGGAAAACTAGAAGCAAGTGATCTAATTACATGAGCTAATGATGATGGAAACCCAACAATTCACAATTATATGAAACTAGAGTTGATCAGAGCCATCATCATCATTTGCTTCTGTAGCGCTGTAAGCCGTGTAAGGGGCCGGGAGCCCCAGCAGCCCCTTGTCCGACTCGCCCCAATACAACGATGGCACAAAATAATGAGACTATCTGCTGTAGAGGTTATTATCCCTATGCCTCTTAGCTTCTCATGCTCACTCCCTAATTACTGTATTTTTTTTCTTACAACTTAAAAGTTGTCCTATTTTCTATGATCACTAAATATTATCTTGGAACAACCATTCCCTACAGTAGGAGAAGAGGGTACCTCCACAATCCACATATAATTTGTATTACTTTCACTCTCTCTGTGTCTGCCTCTGCCTCTCTTTCCTTCTGTCTCTGTCTCTGTTTCTCTGTTTCTCTCTCTTTCCCTTCCACTTCTCTGTTTCTCCATATGTCTTTCTGTCTGTCTCTGTCTCTCTGTTTGTCTGTCTCTATGTCTCTGTCTCTGTCTCCCTCCCCCTTTTTCTTTATCTGTCTCTGTCTCTCCATCTGGTTCTGTCTGTCTCTCTGTCTCCCCCTTTCTCTCTATCACTCTGTCTCTATCTGTCTGTCTGTCTCCCTCCCCCAGGTAGAATGCCATGCTCAGCAGGATGAAACTAAGCAAGCAACTAATCTAGAACCTCTAGACATTTACTTCACTATAGGATCTCTGTTGGTAAAGACCCTTCTTACCCTATCTTCTAGGATGTTATTTTAGAAAAAGCAGCAAAGTGAGTAGATAAGGTAGTGAATTGCAATATAGAAATGCCATGGATTGCTGAGACTATAATTCAAATTGCTAAAATTCTCAAGAGATTGCTTTCCCGTGAAATGCAGATCTAGCATTTTTTGAATGGAAGATCCTACTTAAGGATTATTTACTGTGTGACAAGCAAGATTGAACAGGTCCTTTTGTAGTCCACCAAGGCTAGCTGATCTTTGTAGTTTGTAAAAATCCCCAAATTTTCAATTATTTTATACAGTATAGGAGAAGTCAAGAACTAAATAAAATTGAGGGAAAAGTTTCACAGATTAAGATTGAACAGGTTATTTTCAGTATTCTCCACTTAATTTAAAATGAATACTGGGGGGAAGCTAGGTGTCTCCATGGATTGAGAGTCAGGCCTAGAGATGGGAGGTCCCATCCTGGCCTCAGACACTTCCTAGCTGTGTGACCCTGGGCAAGTCACTTCACCCCCATTGCCCAGCCCTTACCACTCTTCTGCCTTGGGACCAGTGCATAGTATTGATTCTAAGATAGAAGGTAAGGGTTTAAAAAAAATGAGTACTGATTGAAAGTAGCCATTAGCTCACTAGTTCAAAGATCTGGTATGGTCCAGGTTGCTGTCAGTAGCAGTGTTATGAGTAACTTGTATGCAATCATTATTTCCTTTGGTCAATAATATGGTGCCTTGACTTATTACAAATGGATTCTTAGATGTATAGGAGCAGGGATGTATTCGAACAATGGTATTTGTTTTGCTAAGGCAAATTCCCAGGAGGAATAGTGATGCTGCATTTTCTCTCTGGGGTATGAAATTCACAGTTGTCCTGGGAAACGTGATTTCATTGCTTCATGGAATAAAGGAAGGCCAGAAATATGACTCTTTGGAAAGTATATAATGTATATTAATAAACATTTTGAGCAGTGGTTAAGTAGGAATTATCCCAATTTGATTTTTATAGCCATACATGTTAAATAAAAACTTTCTTTACACTAAAATTATTTAAGAAGATTTGATATGAAAAATCACTTTATCTTTGCATCACTAACATCTCTTGTATCTCTAACTCTGAACTAGATCACTTTTCCACACTTATAAATATTAGTAAATATATTGACCAGATTCTCCAGCTAAGTGCTTTATTGGGAGATAGAATCTTTTAGTTACTTGGAAATTAATTTTTGTCTATACCACTAACGTGTTTAATGGCAGTAATGTGATAAATGACCCATGTTCACTTCAGTAACATTTCTCTCATTTGCATAGATTCAGCCTCTCCAAGACATGTACTCAGTAGTTCACCGAAGATGCCGTTCTCAGTTCGCTGATGTTGAAGGTTATAAAAGGCCAGGTATCCATTCATGGCAAGATGAGAGTGGGATTTATGGCAATTCAGATTTAAGACATACCCTCTTCCCAGCAGTCAGTCCTATCCTCCCTTTCCTGAAATAACACACTGTGTCTTCTGTGCAAAAGTACCTCTTTCACTGCGTTTCTTGTGAAAGAGCAATAAACAAGTTAATGGCTTACTATGTGTTCTAATTAATATAACTGAAGTGTTTCCCACAGTATATTATTTCTTCTCATACGGACTTGATAGTTAGCGATTTAACAGTTTACAAAATGTTTTACAAATGTTAATTGATTTGATAGAAATCATAGAAATGACAGAAATCGCTAAATGTTGAAGCTATTAGAAAGCTTAGATGATCTAGTCTAGGACTTCTTAACCTGGTATGCATGAATATGTTTTAAAATATTATAACTATTTTTTTCCATTTTTTAAACCCTTACTTTCTCTTAGCAACACTTCAAAGACAGAAAGATAAGAGCTAGGCACATAGAGTTAAGTGACTTGTTCAGAGTCTCACAACTAGGAAGCTTTTGAAGGCAGATTTGAACCCAGGTCCTCCTGACTCTAGACCTGGTTCTCTATAAGTATATTTGCTGATCAACTCTCTATCCACTGCTCCATCAGCACTCTATCCATGATGCTACCGAATGACTATCTCAATAGAATTGGTTTCCTTTGCAATCCTACATATTTTATTGTACACATTTAAAAACATTATTCTTAGGAATGAGGAGGCTTCACCAGATTGCCAAGAGGAGTCCATGGCACAGAAAAGGTTAAGCAGCCCTGATCTAGCCCAGCCCCTTCAGTTTATATAGGAGGAAATTTGGTCAACTGGAGGCTAATCAACTTGCCTAGGATCACCTAGGAAGTAAAGAGCAGAGCTAAACTGTGAATCCAAACTCTCCTGTGTGATGCTTTATCTCTGGTTTCCAGATGAGCTGCTTTCCCCTGGTCTGGAGAAGCTCTTTTGCTCTCATTAGAAGAGGATTCCAAAGGCACTCGCCTACGGAAGAATTCTGGATTTAGAAGGCACACTCATTTAACAAGAAATAAAAACATATCCTGAACTAAACATGAGACTTAGGAAGAGTAAACTAAAAATGTATACAACCCAACAGGGAAGTGATAGCAATCCTGTCCTATGCTTTGTTCAGGCCACATCTGGGATTCTGGGCGCAGAGCCACAGAGTACATTAAAAAAGACTATCGATGAGGTAGAGGGTAGACCAAGGGGTGGAAGGGTTTTGAGAGCAGACCATACACTGTTGTTATTCATTCTTCATTTTCGAAGAGGACCAGTGACATCCTGAGAGCGATGTCTTGCCTTACTTGTCAATTGGATTTAAATGAGGCAGAATTGCACAGGCGAGTTGGAGTCCTCCTTCTCTCATCCAAGTCCAGAGGCAGGACAGAAGTGAAGCCAAGTGGCGATGACCCTGGGATGCAGTGGGTAGCGCTGCTGGCCTCAACGTCTAACCAAGCTCTAAGCACTCCAGGCACCTGCTTCAGCTGCCTTTATGGCTCTTGGAATGAATCGTTCTTTCCACCCATTCCACCAGGGGGAAGTCTTCACATGCATAGAGTAGGTGTCCTCCCTGAACACCCCAAGCACCCCTCCTGGATGAGCATCAGCTGAAGGAGCTGGAGGCTTTTAGCCTAGAGAAAAGAGGACTTAGGTGGGGATGGTGATAGGTGTCTTCAAGAATTTGAAGGGGTATAATATGGAAGAAGGACTAGACGTGCTCAATTCAACCCCAGAAGGCAGGACTCTGAATAGTTGTAAAAGATTCAGAGAGGCATATTTTCATTAGATCCAAGGGAAAACTTCATAACAATTGTAGCTATCTAATAGCGGTTGGTACACATTGCTTTGGAGATAGTGGTCCCCCTGCCACCCCTGGCTAGAGGCCTTCAGGTAGAGGTTTGATGACCACATTAAGTATGTTGTAGAAGGAAGTTTTGTTGAGATCTCAGACTAGATGACTTCTGAGATCTCATCCAGTTTTCAAATTCTCTTGATTTTATGGGACACACCAGAAGGGTGGTTTGTTTGACACACTGGAAAATGGAGGATGGTTTTCTTGATGGTCAAGGGACTTGGGTGTGAGCTCCCCTGTTTTTGAGGTTAGACAAAATTTTTCCTACAGTTGATATATTGTTACCATTATTAGTACTTTCAGGGGAGCGGAAGGCCCTTTCAGGGAATAAACTGAGCCAACAGCACTCATTACCTAATTTGCCTGAGTGGGACTATAATCCAGACAGACATCCACAAAAACATACCCAAATCTGTTGGGTCTGGAGCTAGGAGTCCTTCATGTTTACATCTATGAGTCTATGTGTATGCATAGAACATGCATAAAGTGGATCAGAATCGAATAAATTTAGAAGAAATTATAAAGTGTCTTTTATTGATCCAGGACTATTTTCTGCCACAAACTCTTCTTTAATATATTTTCCTTTGAAGCATGAAACACTATAATCTTATAAGAATTGAATTATAAGAAACACAAATAGCAATGAAAAGATGGAAGAGTAAGAATAGAAGAAAGGTTGCTGCATATTACCAGCAATGACTTCTGGCCATATGTGTGTTGGGTTCAGAAAGTTTATATACTGTAGGTCATGTAACAAGAATGAAAAACAGAAAAACAGTCTGTTGCCCCAAAGATATAAAAATCAGAGGAAAACAGCAATGTCAGGTGACTTATTTTTGTGGATGATTTATAGAAACTCAAAAATAGTACATGAAAAGAAGAGATGTAGGTATTGGGATTTTCATTGGTAGAAGTCATATTCACCCTAATAAAAGTATAAATTCATTCAACTGTCAATGTATTTAGTTAGAAGACTAATTTCTTTCTATCAAAGTACTTTCTTATATTATCCTTAATAATTATTGGCTATAATTATCTTTATTTCAAAATTCTAATAATTTGTAGTGAGAGAGTTCTTTCAAAGGGCTAAGGGTCTGAACCATATACAATATTTTATAGCAGGATGATTGCATTTATCTCTCAATGCTTTCAAGTACATCAACCCATCACCACTGGGAAATGCAACTTAAACATCTCTGATATTTAATGGCAGCTTTTAGGACAATAATTAGTGTGTGTGTGTGTGTGTGTGTGTGTGTGTGTGTGTGTGTGAGAGAGAGAGAGAGAGAGAGAGAGAGAGAGAGAGAGAGAGAGAGAGAGAGAGAGAGAGAGAGAGAGAGACTCTTTAAGTGCATAAAATAAAAACACAAGATCATAAACCAAAGTGAAATAAAGTCATGATGGAATATTGTCCTGTAAGGAATGATGAACAGGATCATTTCAGAAAAAGCTAGAATGACCTACATAAAATGATGCAGAGTGAAATAAGCAGAACCAGGGAAACATTGTGCACAGTAACAACAATACTGGAAATGATCACACTGTGATAGATGTAATAATTATTACTGGCAATACAACGATCTCGAACAATTCTGAGGGATTTGTGTCAAAAAAACTGCTATCTACCTTCAGAGAAAGAACTATTGGAGACAGAATGTAGATGAAAGCATATGATTTTTCAGTTATTTATTTTGGTATATGTTTGGGGGTTTTGGTTTTATAAGATTATCTACTTACATAAAATGAACATATGAAAATATGTTTTACATGATAATTCTTGAATAACCTAGATTGAATTACCTGCCAGCACCAGGAAGGAGAAAGGAAGGGAAGGAGGGAAATAAGTTAAATCATGTAATTTAAGGAAAACTTATATGGAAATTTGTTATAACATGTAATTGGTAATAAATATTAAAGGACAAAAAATAATAAAGATGTAACTTTTTCTGCCATCCAATTTCATGCACCCCATGGAAATTTATCCACAGCCCCCATGAGAGTCTAGGCCATAGGTAAGAACTATTGTTCTAGATCAAGGTCCAATAACCTATAAGGTTACCTGTAAGACAGTTTTGAGTAACAGATCTAGCACTATTGGCCCTAGATAAAATTTGAAAAGAAGAAACATTTGTCCTTTACCTACCTGCCTCAGCTATCTTCTTCCCTCTCACTTTCCCTTCTGATATAGTTTAACAAGTTTGATGACAAAAATGGGAAGTAGATGGAAGAAAGAATATTAGCACTGATAATAGCAATTTTATATAGAATTTTAACAAATGTAAATGAATTGTCATAAGGTGGAAACCAAAAGTACTTAAAAACTTCCTTAGTAGTCTAATAACTTCCTTAGTGGTCAAATAATCAAATGTTCATTTAGGATTAGTATCTAAGACTAGTCTAGAATATAAATTTGTTTTAAAAAAATTTGTTTATAAAATCATAGAGAGGTATGAAATATTATAAATAAAATCTTTTCAAATCAGGAGGAAGCAGTGAGGAGTGGTAGTGGGAAAGAGAATTTTAAGGAAAGCTTGAGGAGAGACCCAACTAAACAAAGTTATTCTAAGAGCTTTTATAGAGAGAGGTCAACAAATAGATGAAAAATGGCAGGTGGGAGGAATCTCACTATCAAGATTTTGTAGATACAGGGTTTATATAACCTAACCTCATAGTCTTGGATATATATATATATATATATATATATATATATATATATATATTTTTTTTTTTAATAAAACCATTACCTTCCTTCTTGGAGTCAATACTGTGTATTGGCTCCAAGGCAGAAGAGTGGTAAGGGCTAGGCAATGGGGGTCAAGTGACTTGCCCAGGGTCACACAGCTGGGAAATGTCTGAGGTCAGATTTGAACCTAGGACCTCCCATCTTTAAGGCCTGGCTCTCAATCCACTGAGCTACCCAGCTGCCCCTTGGATATGTTTTAAGGGCAAGTGATTAGGCAAGAAATTGAAGAAAATAAAGATATGAAAAGTAGCTGTTCTAGATTAATCTTAGGGAAGGGAAAGGTACCAAAACTGTGCATTTGGGGAGAAATCTTGGACCTTTATTACCCAAAGAAGGCAAAAAAAGTACATGTGCCCCACTTTCTAATTTATTTACATTTTTACAAGAAAAATATATACATACACATACACAAATGAATTCATATTTGATGGGAATATTAGAAAGGAAAAGATAGACTTTTGTAATTGATATTCCACAATATTTTGTTTTTATCATCACTTGGCTTAATATAATAGAAAGTGGAAAATCCTGCTGTGCTTATTATTTTTGCTATAAAAATTTTGTTAGAGCAAAATAACATCTCAAAGTTTCTTTCCTAGAAAATTGCCTCCTATGCATATTTTACAGTTATGTAAGATCTCTTAAAAGATATGGAAATAGACTAAAGTATCCCTGATTATATTGTTGAACACATGTTTGGTAATATGGAAATATGTTTTGTACATATTTTTGATACTAAATTTGAAAATGGGAACAGAATCTGTCATCTACCACTGCTGATTGAACATGTTGAATTTTGATATGAATTTTGCAGAATGAATTTGTGATAAAGTGTTCGGTCAAGTTTGCACCTGGCATCATTTGGTAACCATCATTAGTGACTTCTAATCCTAAATATATGTATTATTTAAACTCATTGTTGCTTAGCAAATTTTCAATGATCTGAATATTTTTGTAAGGTATGTGGTCAGCTAATTTAAAACACCAAGATGAAACTTTATTCCTCCAGGTAAAAAAATACATAATTTATTTGAATTCTAAAATAGGTGACCAGAGTAAGACTTGAACCCTTCTCTTGTGTTAGACCCCTTGTATTAGACTACTAACTAGCTAATGTGATATCTAGATCTTGTCATGTGCTGTTTTCAGTCCTTATAATTTGGCAAGAACAAAACAACCATTGAACAGATTGTTGTTGTGATGGTTGTTTTTTGCTTGATTTGTTCTTAATTTATACATTCTTCTCTCTTCTATTAGACTATAAGGTCCTTGAAGACAGGAATCATTTCATTCTTTGTATTTATATTTATTTATTTCCCTGGCACCAGACACAAAGGAGGATCTTAGTCGAGGTTTACTGATTAGTTAACAAATGTGTCAGGTACTAACTCCAAATCTGAAACACTATACAAATTCTATCAAATCTAACAGCAGCTACAAGACTGAGCTATTTATATCCAAAGGATGAGAAATTTGGATGGAGATGAGGAAACCAGCGATTCAGATTATAATGATGAATCCAGCATGAATCCAGTAGGAGATTAGCAAAGTGGTGATTCCTCCATTTAAACTAACCTTTCTGTCTCAAAGGCTAATTTATTTATTCAAGCTGATCTAAATGACCTTTTCCAAATATTAAACTACTAACTCCTATATCAAAAGGAAGGACCCCACTGCAAAGAGTCAGTACATTTGTGTCTAAAATATGTAACTCCTTTACAGGAGCAATAAATATAAAAAGTATCTTGGCATACCTGTGGGGATCTGGAAATGACCTCCTTTTTTTTTTGGAACTGGGCTTACTATTTGGGTATGCCAAACACTACATCTTTATTTGTAAATGGGACCAGGAAATGAAAAATCCTCATCTAGATTAAAATATTTTGGTATTAAAGGAAAAAAAAAATTATTCCAAGAAAGGTAAATGAAGCAAGAGAGCCACTATTTACTTCTGAAAAACATTTTTTTTTTGGCCATTTTACATACATTATACTTGGGTTAGTGAAAAACACTGATGTAGATTTTCTTCAGATGAAAAATAAATGTCCAAGAATCTGAGGCTAAAATGAAGAGGGAGCATATTTTTGGGAAGTGATAAGAGATCAATATTTTGAAGAAAAGTTTATTGAAATTATAGGAGTTCCTTGGAGATTATTACATTTTTTCCCACGGTTACATGATTCATGTTGTCTCCTTCCCCTTCTGTCCTCCCCCTCCTCAGAGTTGTCAAGCAATTCCACTGGGTTGTACATGGAAATAATTTTTTAAAAAGTAAAGACTTTTTGAGACAGCTACATGGCATAGTAGACCTAATATCAGGAAGACCTGAGTTCAAATGTGTTCCCACACACTTAGTAGTTTTGTGACTTCTGGTAAGTTGCTTAGCTTCCATCTATCTCAATTTCCTTATCAATAAAATAGGGATAATGATAACATCTACCTCATAGGGAATTATGAAGTTAAAATGAGAAAGAATTTATAAAGTAATTGCTAGGTGTTAATGGGCTATATGATTGCTAGTTCATTAAATTTGCAAGAAGTTTTCAGTGATAACATTGAAGTTTGGAGAATTATGGGATGTAACATCACATAAAACTTATTTTTTGGACTCACACTTGAACTTCACAGAAACCATGAATGTTAAGTACAGGAAACAAACAAGCAGAATCCAAACATCGCTGGTTGACTATTGCCATGTCGAAGAGGAATTTTCTGCAAATAAAATAAAACAGGAAATCAACATTAGCTATATTTTAGGTGAATTTAAAAGACCAGTTTTGTTTAATAAAAAGCATTTTGAAGAATAAAATGGTGATTTCCTTGAAAACAGTGAGTGGGAGACTAAATCTAAAGCTATATTTAAATTCAACACACTCACACACAGAATTCCACCTATGAATGTTACAGAATTAACCCCACTAATTCTTGTTCTCTAACGCCTTACTAGTATCAAGTGAAGCATAAAGCAAGATGTGTCTGCCATCGCCCTGGGGTCGGGCACAGCGTCTAAGGGGAAGAGGATTCTTTGCAGAATATCAAGTCCTTCCAATGCTCCTGTTTGTGTATGGCATTCCATTGACTGCACTGAGCCCAAGAACATTGGGGAGGCAACATCTTTAATCACTGAAAAATGGACTTACTGGCTCACTCTAGAAACACCAAGTAGATGAAGAGTGTCTCTTTTCCAGATTTTATGCAATTAAACAGCATTTTTTTCCATTTGTGTGTGTGTGTGTGTGTGTGTGTGCATGTTTGTGTGTATGAGTCCAGGTGGTACAGTAGAGAGAACATTAGTCCAAATGCTGCCTCAGACACTTCCTAGCTGTGTGATCCTGGACAAGTCTCTTAACCTCTGCCTCAGTTTCTTCATCTGTAAAATAGGGATAATAATAGCATCTACCTCCCTAGGTTGTTATAAGAATCAAATAAAAATAATATATCTAAACACTGTATATTTTAAAATACTATATAAAGATAAGTTTATTAGTATTCTATATAAACATGTGTTTTTAAATTAATACAAATAAATATTTACACATATTACTATACTATATTACATATACTGTACAACATTATGCCATACTATATTGCACTATATATACTATAGACTATATATATATATAATATTCTACTCTATAGACATAATGCTCACATTCATATACATTTTTCATCCATTCCAAGATAAGTTGAAGATATAAATGTATCTTTTTCATTAAACCCTTACCTTCTGTCTTAGTATAGTTCTAGAGAGAAGAGCAGTAAGTATTGGGCAATGGGGGTTAAGTGACTTACCCAGGATCATACAGCCAGGAGGTGTCTGATGCCTAATTTGAACTTGGGTCCTCCTGATTCCAGTTCTGGCTCTCTGTAAATATATTTGTTGATCACTGTCTGAGCCTACTATTTACTAAGCAGCAAAGAGGAACATTTCCTGAGGCCATACAAGGGGGTGCTCGCCTGTCCCTCCTCATTCTCCACTCATCTCCTCTCCCAGGTTTCATGAGATGGACCCCAAATTGGCTGCCTTTTCTCATTTATCCTGAATATGGGGAGAAGAATGAAACAAGGAATGATATAAGAGCAACACCAAGAACAATAATAAAATTGCTAGCTGACATGAATATAGGGCTTTGTTATATAAAGCACTTTATTTAGGTCCTCTCTTCTGATGCTTACAACAATCCAATGAGGCCAGTCTCTTATTTCACTGACCTCAGGGAACTCCCACTGGAGAAATTCCTTATACTAGTGCAGATTAGCAACTGTTATACAATTTGTAATCTTAAGAGAGGGATATATTATAGGTATTCTTATCTCCATCTTACAGATGAGCAAACTGAGACCAGAGAGTTAAATAATAGAAAGAGAACATGGGCTGAGAGAGGGAACTGAGGTCAAGGGGGTAGCGTTCTTGGTGACTGTGTGCATTGAGGAGGTGAGTTTTGTTACTTCTCAGTCATTTTTCAATCATATCCAACTTTTCATGACCACATTTGGGGCTTTCTTGGCAAAGAAAATTTTCTTCTTCAGATCATTTTACAGATGAGGAAACTGAGACAAATAGAGTTAAAGGACGGTCTCAGGGTCCCACAGGTAGTGTTTGAGGCCCAGATTTGAACTCAGGAAGATGAGTTCTCCTGACTCCAGGCCCAGAGCTCTAACCATGCTGTCACTTAGCTGCTCTTGGGAACATGAAAGGATTGTAGAATTTCAGTGACTATGGAAGGTTTGGAATATTAGTCTTTCATAAATTTGGGGTTTGCTTTAGAAGAAATGTCCCCAAAGAAATAATATATCTATCTAAATTTCCTAAATATCACATGTGCTAATGGAGAACGATTTTGCCTTGAATTTTATAGCCTTTAAAGTTCAAATGCTAAATAAATACCTGGACTTAATACTATATCTCCAAGAGAGTGTTCATCTATGAAAATCTGAGTGTCAAACTCTTGATTATTTGAAAATGCCTGATTGTGGGAAGATGGACACCATTAAGCTAGCTGATGCAGATTGGCAATAGATAAAGCTTAATGGCCACCTTTGAATTTTGCTGTTTTCTCTTTTTTATCTCATAAAATATTTTAATATATTTTACCTTATTTTTTCAATGAATAAAATCCTATTTTCTCTCCTATTCCCTCCTCATTTTTTCCCCCCAAAGAAAAAGGAAACAAAACCCTTAAACCAATATCCCTAATTGGACAAAATGCTCACTTAGGTCATGGCTCAAAATGTTTGTTTCATTGTTTGTACTGAGCCCCTCCTTTTCTCTCAGAAGGCAGGCAACATTCTTCATCACTAGCCCTCTGGGATCAAGGTGGGCCAAAGCACTGACTAGAAGCAGAGTTTTTGTGAGAAGTCCATCTTTGATCATCTCCAGAAATATTCAGTTCAGAGATAGACATTAAGAGACATTACTGGAAATGAAGAAGAATTGAAATAGAAAAACTCTAGTGGGATGGAGGAACTCAGGGACAAAATGTTAGATGCCCTTCATTTGTTGGGGTTTGGGGGTGCCGCTATATTCTTTCTTCCTTAAGATGAAGTAGGTGCACATTATTGGAGTGCTGGTTGGTACCAACTAAGCACACATTCTACTACATTTTGCCATCTTCCACAGGCTTTTTGGGTTCCATGAATGTAGATAGAATAATGATTTCTTCTTTCTGCTTTGATGCTCACGTGTGTGCTAGTGGATTGCTTGATTGCCCTCATTATAAGGGTCCTTAAAGCAAAATGAGCTCCTAGGAGACTTCCATCTAGAGTAGCAATTCTCAACCTGTGGGCCGCGACTCCGGCGGAGGTCAAATGACCAAAACACAGGGGTCGCCTAAGCCATCGGAAAATACATATTTCCAATGGCTTTAGCCACTGAGAAATCACGCTACTTTACAGCAAGATCTTGGAAAGAACGGGGACCCTGCTGCCCGCACATTGTACTAATATTAGTTATCTATCAGCAGCCCTCCCCCTATGAGGGGTGATGGATTTACCCTGTTGCCTGGAGACTGGACTCAAACAGAGACCCAGAGAGAGTACCCGGGGTGCTGGCTCTGGAGGGGTTCGGAGCTGAGTAACCCCAGCAAAGTGAAGCCTCAGCTCGAGCTGGAGGGAGATGACAGGAAGAAGAAGGCAGCATCTGCAGACCCCCTCCCCAGGCAGGACTTACCTCCTGCCCCAGAGCTCAGGCTGCCTCCTGCTGGATTAATATTTCTCAACATATAATTAAATATTGTTTTTGTGATTAATCACTATGTTTAAATTATGTTTGATTTGTAGCAATGAGAATACATAATGCATATCAGGTATTTATATTCCGAATCATAACTGTAGCAAAATTACAGTTTTGAAGTAGCCACCAAAATAATTTTTTGGTTTGGGGTCATCGCAATATGAGGAACTGTATTGCGGGGTCACAACATTAGAAAGGTTGAGAACCACTGATCTAGAGGCAGACAAAATGCTACCTTGTACTAGGGGCTCCTTGGACTTTGGTGCCTGCCTCTTAGCCTTCTGGGCTCCTCTCCCTATCTCAGGATCAGCTTTGACTTTGGCTTCTGTCGTTTGCATGTCTGTATTATTCCTCTTTAACTGGGTCACTCATGTTGCTATGAGTATTTACAACTCCCTGCAGTTGTAGCAAGGGTGCCTCTAGAGGCAGCTAGGTGGTTCAGTGGATAGAGATCTAGGACTGGAGATGGGAGGTCCTGGATTAAAATCTGGCCTCAGATATTTCCTAGATATGTGATCCTGGGCAAGTCACTTAACCCCCATTGCCTCTCTTTTGCCTTAGAAGTAATACACAGTATTGATTCCAAGATGGAAGTTGTGTGTGTGTTTGTGTGTGTGTGTGTGTGTGTGTGTGTGTGTGTGTGTGTGTGTGTGTGTGTGTTTAAGATGAATCTTGGAGACAGCGAGGTAGCCCAGTGGATAGAGCACCAGGCTTAGAGTCAGGAGGATATGTGTTCAAATCTGTCCTCAGACATTCCTTAGCTGTGTGACCCTGGGCAAATCACAACCACAATTGCCTATCTCTTACCGCTCTTATACCTTGGGATTAGTAGTTAGTATCCATTCTAAGACAGAAGGTAAGAAATATCTTCTGAGGGTATTAAATATAAGAGTAAAAAACTCATTACCATTCTCTAAACAGATAAAAATATTGTTTTGGTTTTATTTTATTGCCCCAGTTTCATTGACCAGAGTTCAGCCTAGAACTAAAGTGAGACAGGTTTGAGCCATTAGGCAAAGCTCAGAAAGAGCCAGCTGCTTTGGTCCTTAACAGGGCTTTGTCTGTGATAAATGTGGTATTGCTTTCACTCTTTAAAAGTTTTCTTTTTATTTTGCACTTATCAAGTATCGAGAAATTTTAATATCTCCATATACAAAAGGATAGAAAAACTGTATTTGACATTATGAATCTCTATTCTGAACAATTAAAAACATTTTTTTATTTCAACATTATTTTATTTGGTCATTTTCAAACATTATTCATTGGAAACAAAGATCATTTTCTTTTCCTCCCCCCATAGCCAATGCACAATTCCAATAGGTGTTACATGTGTCCTTGATCTGAACCCATTTCCATGTTGTTAGTATTTGCATTAGAGTGTTCATTTAGAGTCTCTCCTCAGACATGTCCCTTCAACCCCTGTAGTCAAGCAGTTGCTTTTCCTCGGTGTTTTTACTCCCACAGTTTGTCCTCTGCTTGTGGATTGGGTTTTTTTTTTTCTCGTAGATCCCTGCAGATTGTTCAGGGACATTGCATTGACCCTAATGGAGAAGTTCATTATGTTCGATTGTACCACAGTGTATCAGTCTCTGTGTACAATGTTCTCCTGGTTCTGCTCCTTTCACTCTGCGTCATGTCCTGGAGGTTGTCTGAACAATTTTTAAAAAATATATGCTATGTTTGCATGTGTAAAATCTATATGAGATTGCTTACCATCTCAAGGAGAATAAGGATTGTGGGGAAGGGAGGGATAGAGAGTTCAAGACTGAATATTCTTTGAAAAAGTTTGGAAACGGTTTTTACATGTAATTGGGAAAAATAAATTTTTAAAAATCAAGTGTATGTTAAATTTAATGCAGTATTTTCTACATAGTTGAACCTACTTTTGCTTTTTCGTGTTTTTTTGACAAGTTTGTTTCTTTTCTTCCATTTAATTTTGTCATTACCTACACCCTACTCTATTCAGTAACTTCCCTCTGCCAATAAAAGCCCTTCTTTGTAACAAATACTGTCAACCAAAACAAATGTATTGACTATATATCAACCAAAACAAATGTATGTATTGATTATAAAAATGTACCTCTCATTTTTTATTTCTAGTTCACTATCTTAGGAAATGTGAATCATCAACAGTCTTCTGAAGTAGAACAATTCATATCAATCTTTTGGTGTTTTTCTAAATCCATCTTTCAAAATTAAAAGAATTGTCATTTGTTTATTAAGTTCTTTAAAATTTTTTTTTTTAGTTCTGAGTTTTCTTCCCTCCTGCCTCTCCACCATCCTGTAGGATTTTTAATAATTTTAAAAAGAGGGGAAAGAAAAAAAAAGTTCTTTCAGTCAAGTGAGCAGAGCAAAGAGAGACACAGACTCACACCTACAGCACTTTACCAAAAGCTCAAGCTCTGAAAAAAGAACTGTGCAGTGTGGGTCTCAGCCAAATTTATCTCCTACGCATCCTTACACAAAGTGAGGATGTAAGTTAAAAGGATGCTGGGAATGTAGCTCAGGTGTTGTAAATTTTCCATCTGCACAATCCATTGAGAATTCAAGAAATATGATACATGTGAAATCATGTAAATGTAAATGTATAAGGAAATCATGTAATTGTTTTTATCTGTCTTTATTCATGTGAGAAGTATTTTGTAATTGTCTTCATATGGTTCCTCTGTTTGTCTTTGCAGTACTTCCAAGTATTTTATATTGTCTGCATTTATTTTTTAGTGACATTTCTCTTTCTATCTCTTCCTGGTGTTTTTTTGTAACATATAGAAATGCTAATGTTTATTTTATGTCCTGCAATTTTGCTGAAGATGTTAATTGTTTCAACTAATTTTTAGTTGATTCTCTGATATCATTATATCATTTGCAGAGTGATAGCTTCACTTCTTCATTGCCTGTTCTAATTCCATCAATTTCTTTTTCTTGTACTATTGCTATAGCTAGCATTTCTAGTACAATATTGAATAATAATAATGGAAATCTTTGTTTTACTCCTTACATTACTGAGAAGACTTTTTCATGATTTTTTACCGCACAATAATATTGTTACATTCCCATACTATAATTTGTTCAGCTATTCCCAAGTTGATGGGCATGCAATATAATTCTAGTTCTTTGCTATAATAAAAAGTGCAGTTATAAAAATGTCTCCATTTGGATCCTTTCCCTCTTTGATCTTTTGGACTTTATATTCCTAGGAGTTATATTTCTATATCGGAAAACTTGAAGTTGAGTGAATTTCTGGGTGTAGTTTCAATGTGCTTTCCAAAATGGTTATAGAAACTGTGATACCACTATTAGGCCTGTTTCCTAAAGTGAGCAGGGAAAAAGAAAAAGGAAACTATTTGTTCTACAAAGTTTGCAGCAGCTCTCTCTTTGGTGGCAAAGAACTGGAAATTAAGGGAATGCCCATCCATGGGTGAATGATTAAACAAACCGTGGCATATGCTTGTGAAGGAATACTACTGTGCAGCGAGAAATGATGAGCAGGTTAATTTTTTTAAAACATGGAACCTACTTGAAATTATGAAGAGTGAAGTGGGCAGAAATGAGAATATCACATACAGTAACAGAAACATTAGAGAAAGAATTGATAAATAGAAACGTGTAGTACATGGTGGGGTGTGTGTGTGTGTAGTCATTAATACATGGGAATTTTTAACATAAATTTAAAACACAAAAATAAACTCTGTGTGTGTATGTGTGTGTATGTTTAACTCTCCTTTGGTTCAAGTATAAGAGGTTTATGAAATGCCTGTCCCACTCTGCTTTTCTCTGTTTCTATATTATTTTTATGTACCACAATTTCTCTCTTCTTCCTCATCTCTTCCATATTATGTTTCATTTCCTCTTTTCCTTTCTTTTAAAACCAACAAAATAGAACAAAGCTACAGCTAGTGCCTTTTTTAATATGGTGCTTAATTCTCTCTGTGACCACTGGAGCTGGTGAAAACCTGAATGGATATTTGTCTCTTTCCTTCATATTTGAATTTAAATAATCCATCATTATTTAGTGCTTCCAACTGTTCATATATTTTTATATTTTAGGTTTTTCTTGACTTCCATGTTTGTATTTCAAAGTTTCTGTTTAGCTCTGGTCTATTCAGTATCAATGTTTAAGGGTGTTTTAGTCTATTAATGGACCATATTTTCTCCCCTTATTCATATAATATCATACTCAGTTTTTTAGGGTAAACCCTTGGGCAGAAAGCATAATCTATTACCCGTTTTAAACTCCAAGCCCTTTCAACTTGGTAGGATTTGTCCCAATTTCCCTCATAATCTTGGAACACTATGGCTTGCTCATTCATTACTTTCAGTTATTCAGATATTTCAATGTTTACATCTCCCTGAGCATCAAGTTTATGACAACTCTTAGACCATTCCCCACATCCAACTTTCCTATCAGAGGCTGACAAAGACAGTAACCATATCAAGGAAGAGAAAAAAGTCTGAATTGAGTAGCAAATATAACATTTGTGAACATTCTTTGATTTAAATTGCCTGTGGTATCCTTTATCATGATGAATTCATTTCATTACAGCAGCTATTATATCAGGAATATAACAGTTTGTATTGGTATTGAGTTGTGCCATGCCCAAAACAATTTATTTACATCATTTGATCCTTACAATAACTATGAAATAATATAAATATGATTATCCCCATTTTACAGATGTAACAACTGGCTCTGAGGCTTGAGAATACTTCCCCATGGCATACTGCTAAATGGCAATGTTGGCAATCCTACCTAGATCTTTTTGATGATTGTTTGAATTTCCAGAACCCCTCAAGTCTTATTTTAAAAATTCTAAGGTTGACAGATTGATTCAGTCCTGGTACTTTAAAGTAACTCCATCTGTATGTAATGAGGAAAGAAAGGAGGCTTAGAACTTGGATCTGCAGATATCCAAGGGATAGATGTACTTATATAAAAGGAATAATAAATGAAATCACTTCTGAAGACTCTAAAGATAAAGTGGTTTCATTTATTACTCTGGAATATTTAATACTAGTTATTGACTACTAGGATAAATAAAATATAAAATCTTTTTTACCTGAAGAATACCATTTTCTTTGCCAGATAAAATTCCTTTTCTAGTGGGGAGAAAGGTTAAGGTATCTTTTTTTTTTTAAATTTGCAAAGCACTTTATTTTTTTTCTATTTGAATTAGTTTATTTAGTCAATTTAGAACAATATTCCTTGGTTACAATAATCACATTATTTCCCTCCCTCCCCTACACCCACCCTTCCCGCAGCCCACGCACAATTTCATTGGGTATTACTTGTGTCCTTGATCAGAACCTATTTCCATGTTGTTGATGTTTGCACTAGGATGCTCATTTAGTCTACATTCCCAACCATATCCCTTTGATCCATGTATTCAAGCAGTTCTTTTCCTTCAGTGTTTTTACTCCCATAGTGTTTCCTCTGAATGTGGATAGTGGTTTTTCTTGTAGATTCCTCCTAGTTGTTCAGGGTCACTGCATTGCCACTAATGGAGAAGTCCATTACATTTGATTGCACCACAGTGTATCAGTCTCTGTGTACAATGTTCTCCTGGTTCTGCTCCTCTCACTCTGCATCAATTCCTGGAGGTTGGTCCAGTTCACATGGAATTCCTCCACTTTATTGTTCCTTTGAGCACAATAGTATTCCATCACCAACATATACCACAATTTGGTCAGCCATTCCCCAATTGAAGGGCATCCCCTCATTTTCCAATTTTTTGTTACCACAAAGAGCACAGGTATGAATATTCTTGTACGTGTCTTTTTCCTTATTATCTCTTTGGGATACAAACCCAGCAGTGCTATGGCTGGATCAAAGGGCAGACAGTCTTTTATCGCCTTTTGGGCATAGTTCCAAATTGCCCTCCAGAATGGTTGGATCAATTCACAACTCCATCAGCAATGCATTAATGCCCCAACTTTGCCACATCCCCGCCAGCATTCATTACTTTCCTTTGCTGTCATGTTAGCCAATCTGCTAGATGTGAGGTGATACCTAAGAGTTGTTTTGATTTGCATCTCTCTGATTATAAAAGATTTAGAACACTTCTTCATGTGCTTATTAATAGTTTTGATTTCTTTAACTGAAAATTGCCTATTCATGTCTCTTGCCCAATTATCAATTGGAGAATGGCTTGATTTTTTGTACAATTGGTTTAGCTCTTTATAAATTTGAGTAATTAGACCTTTGTCAGAGGTTTTTGTAATGAAGATTGTTTCCCAATTTGTTGCTTCCCTTCTAATTTTGGATGCATTAGTTTTGTTTGTACAAAATCTTTTTAATTTGATATAATCAAAATTATTGATTTTACATTTTGTGATTTTTTTCTAGCTCTTCCTTGGTTTTAAAGTCTTTCCTTTCCCATAGATCTGACAAGTATACTCTTCTGTGTTCGCCTAATTTGCTTATAGTTTCCTTCTTTATATTCACATCATTCACCCATTCTGAGTTTATCTTGGTATAGGGTATTATTGTAAGATATTGATCCAAACCTAATCTCTCCCATACTGTGTTCCAATTTTCCTAGCAGTTTTTATCAAATAGTGGGTTTTGGTCCCCAAAACTGGGATCTTTGGGCTTATCATCGACTGTCTTGCTGAGGTCATTTACCCCAAGTGTGTTCCACTTATCCTCCTTTCTGTCTCTTAGCCAGTACCAAATTGTTTTGATGACTACTGCTTTATAGTATAGTTTGAGATCTGGGACTGAAAGGCCAATTTCCTTCACATTTTTTTTCATTATTTCCCTGGATATCCTTGATCTTTTGTTCTTCCAAATGAACTTTATGTTTTTTTCTAATTCAGTAAAAAAGTTTTTTGGTAGTTCAATGGGTATGGCACTAAATAAGTAAATTAATTTGGGTAGGATTGTCATTTTTATTGTTAGCTCATCCCATCCATGAGCAATCAATGTTTTTCCAATTGTTTAAGGTTAAGCTATCTTAACCTTATCTGGGGCATGTTTTCATCCCAAGTCTTCATTCTAGCAATGTTACCAATTTAGGGATGGATCTTAGATTACAATTTACCCCCTACAAATAAATACAGATGCTATATATTAGATGATGTCCTGCCCCTAAAGTGGTAACTAACATAAGTTCATTTGGGTTTTGCTTCAATGAGAGAAATGTAGAGGATGCAAAAATATATTCCTTTAGTATAGAATAGGAGATAGTGAATTTATATGCTGGTTGAGACTAAAAGAAATGTTCAGATTTCCAGTGATTCTGGAGGTGGAGAGTACTAACCTATTTGATTTTTCCTTTATTCCCTCTTGTCCATACAGAAATCTACAATCTGGCCCACCTGTATCTCCTTTTAAGGAGAAATCCCCTTTCTTCTATAGAAACACTAGCTTCTTTTCCATGTTCCCTTTGCAATGATTCCAGTGCTATTCTTCAGTTTCTTATTTTATGGGACGGGAAGTTGCTGAAGTGTCTTTGGAGGAACATAAAGATCATGGTTTTCCAAATGCCAGGGATTGGGCAAGATAATTTATGAACTTCCTCTTAGCTCTGAAATTCTTTCTCAAACTATTATAAATAGTTACTAACTAACTCAACTTAATTGAATTTATCTTAGTTGCTTCTTATATTATTATTATTTTTTACATTATTACTTACAAAGTTGATTTAAATGCATTTGGTGACATTTAAAAGAGGCAGTAGCTCCCTTAGGTGCCAAAATTGCTAATTATAATTCTCTGTCCTTTGCTTCTTCCTCCACAAAATTCCTAGTTTTCTTAGAAATGTAAGGTCAGGATCTGTGTCCCTTGTGTCAATTCAGCAAGGACTGTCTTAGATGTATTCTACACATGATTTTATAAAAGACTAATTGAAGAATGGATCCCATTCATGGGAGGAAACAAAATTCCTTTCATAAAGTTTAATTTTGTTATTTTTACAATTAACAAGCATCTATTTCTTCTCCTTTCCAATCCCCTCACATAACAGAATAAAAAGAAAACCCTCCTAACAAATATATATATATATATATATATATATACATATATAATTAAATGAAGCAAATTCCTTCATTGGCCAAATCCAAATATATATATATATATGCATATATATATGCATATATATACATATATAATTTTGTGTTCTGAAGTCCATCTCCTTAGTTTCAGGAGGTGAGTAGCTCATATCATCTTGAGTGCTCTTAAGATAGGGTTTACTATTGCATTGATCAGAGTTTTAAAGTCTTTCAAAGTTATTTTTCTTTTTAATGTCACCGAATAAATTCTTCTTCTAGATTTTCTTACTTTACTCTGCATCAATTCAGACAGAATCTATCGGATTCCTTATACAATAGCTGCTGGAATGAAATTAATTCTTGGTGATAAGGAACACCAAGGATAATTTAAATCCAAAGAATTTTCCCAAATGTCATATTTGCTACTCAATTCAGAGTCTTTACACTTCACTGATGTGGTTCCTGTCTTTGGCAGCCTCTGATAGGAAAGATGGATATTGTGAACCTTAAAAATTCTCAGATCCTACTTCATAAGGTTAGGATTGTAAACCTCAAAAATTCCCAGACCCTACTTCATTGGGTTAAGACCATTCCCCACTTTAAACAGTGAAGGTACTTGATCAGGAATGTGAGAACTCTACATCACCATACTTAAGCATGCCTTAAGGGAAGATAAAGTTGTACTTAAACTCATACTTATAGTAAGACAAAAAGTTCTTAAGCTGTGCCTATTTTTAGGACTAATACAAAAGGGTGCTAAGTACCTATAAAGGTCAGACAACTTGTGAACTTACAAGGAGCAAAGAGGTGAGAATTTACTCAGAGATTCTAGTCTACTCAGGTGTGAATTACTCAAAAGATTAGTCTTCTTAGGTGTGAACTAAGAATGGTCTGTCCTTTGAAAAACATCTACTGTGATTGGTAGATGGGAGAACTTAGGGGAGGTGACATAGGAGAAAATTCCCTTTATAAGGAGATGAAAATCTGAGAGAAAAGAACAGTCTCTTGAGGACAGTCAGAAGAATCTCTCTCTGGAGAAGGATGGCTGGCTGAACTGGTGTCTATATTCTTGCTTGGACAGATCTTGTGGTGAGCGATTAAAGACTGACTGATCTCTCTCTTAAGACTCAGGTCTAGACCTTTCAGCTAAGGCCCTTCATACTTATTCCTTTCTTATTCTCTCTCATTTTCATTAATTCCTCATTTGTATGAATTAAAATCTCTATAAAACTCAGCTGACCTGGGTATATTTAATAATTGGGAAATTTTCCCTGGTGACCACCTTATATTTGATTTAAACAAGACACTGTCTTGAAACATATTTTCTGTGGTCACAAATTTACTCACCCACTCTTATATATACTACAATTTAAGTCTTCCACTATTTTAATCATTACAATATGGTGAAAGGTCTAAGAGCTGTCATAAATCTGATGCTCACGGAGATGCAAGAATTAAGAATATCTGACCAGGTTGAGGCTAATGAATGAACAAACCATGGTGATCCAGTTTCCATGATGGTGGAGAAATTTAGGGCAGGCCCTACCAAAATGGATCTGATTATTATCATTTTTGGAACAAAGGACCAGGCATTCATAGGTTTTTCTGAGACTTTATATCTGTGTCTATATCTATGTGTCTATGTGTCTACATATATATCTATCTATTAATTTCTTATAGCACTATAGTATTTCATCACATTCAAATGTCATAATTTGCCTATTCCCCAGTAGATGGGTATACCCTTAGTTTCTATTTTTTTGCTGCTGTGAAAATTGCTGATTTAAATAATTTTGTATATGGATGTCCACTCTTTCTTTTCTCTCTTTTGGATAATAGACCTAATAGAGGTATTGCTGAGTCAAGGGGCATGTACAACTTAATCACTTTTGGGGTATAGTTCTAAATGGCTTAAAAAACCCATCTCATCTGTTTTAGAAGCAATACTAAATATTGGCAAGGTGGAAGAGCAGTAAAGGCTAGGTAGTTGGGGTCAAATGACTTGCCCAAGGTCACATAGCTAGGAAATATCTGAGACTAGATTTGAATATAGGATCTTCTCTCTCTAGGTCTGGCTCTTCATCCACTGAGGCATGTGACTGCCCCCCAAATTACTTTTAAGAATGACTAGACCAATTTATAGCCCCAGCAATGGTATATAAATGTACCTGTTTTTCTTAAGCCCTTTTGAACCACTCCCCCCACCCCCTTTTTTTTTGGTTAATTTCATCTATATGTTTAGGATGAAGTAGAACTTCAGTGTTTTGTTGTTTAGTTGTCTTCAGTCATGATACTGCCATTGCCTTCTCCAGCTCACTTTATAGATGAGGAAAGTGAAGCAAAGAGGGTTAAGAAACTTGCCCAGGGTCACACAGCTAGTAAGTGTGAACCTGGATTTGAAATCAGGAAGATGAGTCTTCTTTACTCCAGGGACAGGATTCTTTCCACTGTGCCTGCCATGTAACTGCCTCTATATATGCCCAGGTCTTAGCATAGTGCATAATAAGCACTTGAGAAATATTTATTGACTGACTGACTAATTTAACCACTTGGTGCCCCAGACAACTCTCCCAGAGTATGAATTATAGATGTCGTATTTATTTGTATTGTTGGAGGGAAGGCATTTCCACTTTTGAGAGTTCTCTACATTAATGAAATTGCATATCTAGATTAA
Source organism: Monodelphis domestica (assembly GCF_027887165.1). Taxonomy (NCBI): domain Eukaryota; kingdom Metazoa; phylum Chordata; class Mammalia; order Didelphimorphia; family Didelphidae; genus Monodelphis; species Monodelphis domestica. The sequence goes on from NC_077233.1 coordinate 196,937,022, forward strand.
GGAGTCATAATTTAAAAATCCCAAGGTCCTAAATCAACCGGAAAACTGAGAAAGGTGGTTGGTGAGATTAGTGGCCTCAAAAGAGCCCAGGAGGTTAGTAGCTACAACTCCAAGCTAACTATGCCAGTGGAGGATTCAGCTGTTGAGAATGCAGCTCCAGCTGTAGCTCTCCAATGAGGTGCCTGATCTCTCATTCCCCCTTGGCTCCTCTGCAGTGACAGCTGTTGGCCATGATTGAGTGGCAGCTATGACTTTAACTCATCTGGTGGAAGTCTATTAATGTCCTCCTGGGCACCTGTGCCTTGCTATGCTAAGCCCAAGTCTTTGTAAATGTAAGAGGCTGACATCACCTCCCTTCTCTATTCATTTTCTTAATCACAATCCCTCCTTTGGGGTATTTTCTGCAAATCAAAGTGTTCACTATAAAAGAAAATCAGATGATAACCTGTTATAGGAGGAACATTATATAGATTCACAGGAAGGTTTTCTAATATTCTTGGAGTAAACAATCACTATAGGCTTTATGATTTATACAACTTTCCTCACAACAAACCTATGATGTCAATAGAGCAAATAACATTATTCTCATTTTGTGACTGAAGAAATCAAGACTCTGAGAAGTTAAAATAACTGGGTAAGGCCAACAGAACACAAGCTGAGGCCTGTAAGTTATTATTAGTAGTAGAACCATTTATATTGCAATGTGATCTTCACAAATAACGTTGATCTGAACAACGGCTTTGTGAGATAGTCTGGGCATCTATCTCTGTTTTACATAAAGCCACAAAGGTGAAAGGACTTACTCTCAGGCAAAGAGCTAGTAAATTTTAGCAGTGAGATTCAAACCTAGATCTCCTGACCGGGAGCTCCTACTTCCACCATACTGGGAAAACTTCCATAATTAAGTCCTAGAGAGATGAAGTGATATATCCCAAGACACCTGGGTTTTAAGTGGCAAAGGTGGGATCTGGACCCACATCTTTGGACTCCAAATCCAGTGCTCTTTCCATTCTCTCATGATGCCTCTAAAGGAATGCTACATTCTTGGGGGGAGATTTTAGCAGGCATTGTTATTGTTCAATAATTCCCATCCCCTTTTCCCATACCACACATTACCCACCTTCCAAAGATGATGTAATTCACTTTATGTGTACTTCGACTAGCTTGCAGCTGCTCCTCATAATTTTTTTAGTAGCTGATTTTGGATTTTTAGGAGGGAGGAGCTAAGATGATGGCCTATACTAAGTGGAAGTAATTGGGTCATCTTACCCCATTAACATAATTGCCACTGTCACCACCAAGCAGCTGTTTCTGCTCTGCAACTTGGAAGTCTAGGATCTCCTTAAACTTCTAGATATTCCCATTTTGCTATTATTCATGGGATCCTGGTTTCATGCTGTAGGGTCATAGAATCTGGACAGGAATGTAGAGTTGGTAGGACCTAGAGGTTTTATAGTTAGCATAACAGTAATAGCTAGCACGTATATGGCACTTTAGGGTTTGCAAAACTCTTTACTGGCAAAATGGTTCGAGTTATGCATTTTGGGAAAGGAGACAAAAAGATTAAAGCACTTTATACAGCCTACACCACCAGGGTTTCAGTCCTAGATAGTGACTCTGAGCACATATTGAGTATCAGGGCAAATCCTGAAACAATTGGAGAAACCCTCAAGAAAATTATCCCTACTTCAGAAGTGTAAAACACTATAAAGGAAAAGACTTTTAATTGTGATTATAAGATTATTAATTCACCAGAGTCTGGCAGGAGGAATTATTGGGGTCAGAGGATAAAGTCAAAGATCTTTGAGAGAATACTTGGACAACAATCAAGTTTTTCCTGGGATGCTGTCTTAAATTCACTGATAGAGTTGTTCTGATTGGTGGAAAGTCTGATAGGATTATGGAGTGCATAAAGATCATATTAGATCTTATATCTGAATTTCCTATCAAAGGACATACAAAACCCTATAATCACAATTTTTATAATGAAACCTATGAGTATGTTGTTTTCACAATGATGATTGGTGAGTAATGAAGATATATTATAGGATTTCCCATGAAGGGAAGAGGGGGCTTTGATAGAATGTCCCCTTGATGGTGGTGGGCATCCTATGCCCCCATTTAGAAAAGAATATAATGAAATGAACTCTCTTGGAAAACTCTGGCCACCTCCTTTTGGCCATGGTGGAGGGGTAAAATGCAAAGCTTGAACTCTTTCTATTCTACCACCATTGCCTAAAAGAAGAGGTATTATAGTTTATGACAGAAGAGGAATTCCTAAAGAATTATGATGATGCCTTAGTTGTTTTTGGTGTGGGTAAGACTGGGGACTCTACATTAGATATATAGAGTCTTTCTGAATGGCAGATGGCTTATGAACTGTAGGGTGATGCTGGATATAATTTTTCCTCTGCAAGAGGCCATGTCTCAAATAATGATCTTAGTGAACCCATTATTACAACACAAAGAACTATTCCCAAAGATTTGACTGGATCTATTACTGGCAAAAGTGGTCAGTGAATTAAACAAATGCCTTATCAATCCAGAGCATCAATCACAGTTAATAAGCTTTTGGGGAAAGATCTGTGGATCAAATTATTATTATCCTTACAGAAATATAGGACCAAAACCAAAATGCACAGAATTTACTGAAAAAGTGTGAAGTAGAATTCTGGAAAGTTTTCCTAAAACTAGTGAAGAATCATCTTTTTTTTCACCTATTACTTTTAAAAAGCTAACATGCTTCTGCTTTGTAGGTGTTCTGCATTTGAAGTGTAGTAAAATAAACAATGTTTTAGTTCCTTACAAACAGGTTGTGGGGAAAGGATGTGCAAAAGAAAAAAAAAGAAAAACAGCAGAGAGAGTGAATTTTATTTTTGTTTATTGTTAGTAAAACAAAACACAAATCTTCCTGTAATTATTTTATACTTTACTTTGTGGTCACTGTAATTTGGGGGGGGATGGAATAATGGAGAAAGATATCACTTTCACATTTCTCAGCATCTTCCCATTTTACAGATGAGGTAACTGAGACACAGAGAGTTTAAGTAGCTTGCCTAGTGTTATAAAACTATTAGGTATCTAAGGCAGGATTTGAACTCTTAGTGTCATTCTGATGCCAAGTCCCAGGCTCTATCCATTTTGACATCTAGCTGCCTAGTTTGTCTTAGCTTTGTTCTGCTTTCAAGGACTTGTTTTCATCCCACAACTACTTCAGGAACATGGCCTATTTTTAATTTTTATTTTTTATCTTATTTTTAATTTTATTATTTTATCATGCAAAATACATTTCAATATTGTAAGAGCACACTCATGTGAAACCAAAACCCCAAAATAAAACAGTAAATACATTAATGTGAAAGATAGTATGCTTTGATCTGCATCCATCTGATGCCAACAGTGCTTTCTCTGAAGGAGCATAGGCTCACTATGGGGTGGGGAGTAAGATGACTGGATGCTTACATTTTGTGTTATCCCAGGATATAATAAATATTCTCTGATGATAATGGAAACTTACCTGAGCAAGATTTTAAAAAGGTCAAATATATAATCTTTCTTTTTGTTCAGTCATTTCAGTTATCTCACTATTCCAGAATGATCCCTGTTTTCTTGGCAACAATTCTGGAGTGTTTTGCCATTTCCTTATCCAGTTCATTTTACAAAGGAGGAAACTGAAGCAAACAGGGTTAAGTGACTTGCTCAGGGTCACACAGCTAGTGTCTGAGGGCAGATTTGAACTCAGATGAGTTCTCCAGACTTCAGGCCCAGCACTCTATACACTGAATCACCTAGCTGCCCTGTTTATAATCTAACCTTCATAAACACAAGCGAGATTTTGCAACTAAGTAGATTTTGCCCGGAAACAGTTACTAACTACCACCTTCACAGGTATTGGACTGGCAACTGGAAAAGGAAACAGGAAAACAAATTTAAAAGGAAAATCAAAAGTCAATTTGGAAAATGTTTTTCATATAAACAATTTAAATATTTCTGAGTAGCAAATAAAAGATGTGAAAAGATGTTTTAAAATTAGAGTATTTTTTGTTGTTTTATTTAGATGTATACAATTCTGGCTTATACTATTGATGTACATCTCTGTCTGTCTGTCTGTCTGTCTGTCTGTACATAATGCCACCTGAGTCATCTATCTAATTTACTACTCTAATCATCTCACTAAACTGCTGAAAATCCACAGTGGCATTCTTTTGCTTACTGAATGAAGTCCAAACTGCTTAGCCTGGCATTTAGTACGTGTCAGCTCTAGCCACAGCCCACATTTTAAAGGTTATCTTTCACTCTTCTAAAGTTAACTCAAATGGGACTTCTTCAGTTTCCCAAACATCCCCTGTACATTTCTGGCCTTCGAACCTTTACCCAGGTGATTTCCATGCTAGGACTGCCCTCCCCCTTTCCATCTCTTCTTTGAGGAAGGGTAGGATTTTAACAGGAAGAGATGAAGTGGGTAAAGACAGCGTAGGGGTGGGAACAATCACCAGTATATCTAGAATCAAAATTGTTAGCCTTCAGGTGAAATATTGAATAGATAGCTAATGTTAGCCACAGTTAAAAGGCTAAAACTAAGTGGACTTTTTTTTTTAATTGGGTGACACGATTTGTCATAGGAAAATAGTCACTGCTTAAAAAAAGAATTTCTGTGTTGATGTTTTGCAGACAGTCCTAGGACATCAGGTAAAGAAATCATATGAATAGACCTTAAGCAAATAAAATAAAATCCTGAAAAGTCCTTTCCATGAAAAGTCAGGCAAGGAAAAGAACATGGGGAAATTGCAAAGGGTTTCTTTTCAAGATGGCATCTTTTTTCCATGATGATGTGAAAGCCAGTGGAGTGCACACAAAATCTTTTCATAAAGAGGCTATTGGCATTTGTTTATTTTATTAAATAATTTACTCTAGGATGGTGGCCATCCAAGAGAATTTTTTTTAAATTCATATGAGTTGAAATCACAGTTTTATAAGAACGAGGCAACTTAGTAACTAGAATTAGACTTAGTAAGCAAAATGACATCAAGACAGATGAGGTGAGTGAGTGGAGCTAGGGAGCTGGAATAAAATACCTCTCACTTTCCAGAAATCAGTCGGAGAAGTGTATTATTTATTCAGAAATAGAGAGTTCAGTAAAAGGAGCTGAGTGTGGGAGGAAGATGATGAGTTCAGATATGGACAGGTTGGGCTTTAAATGCTGTCAGTGATAGACAATCCTAAGGCAGTGCATGGGTGTTATTGTCTTTACCTTCTGTCAATTGCTGCACTTTTAAAATTGCACTATTCTCTGCAACCAAGATTAGAAGGGAAACAGAACATCGGGAAAAAATCTTTATAGCAAGTATCCCTGACAAAGGCCTCATTTCTCAATATAGAGAACCGAGTCAAATTTATAAGAATACAAAGCATTCTTCACTTGACAAATGGTCAAAGGATATGAATAGACAATCCTCAGATGAAGAAATTAAAATTTTCTATAGTCATATGAAAAAATACTCCAAATCACTCTTGATTAGAGAAATACAAATTAAAACAAGTGTGAGATTCCACTTCATACCTATCCAATTGGCTAATATGACCAAGATGGAAAATGATAAATGTTGGAGGGGATGTGAGAAAATTGGGACACTAATATGCTGCTGATGAAGCTGTGAACTGATACAACCATTCTGAAGAACAATTTGGAATCATGCCCGAAGGGCCATCCAGCTTTGTATACCCCTTGACTCAGAGATACCACTACTAGGTCTGTCCCAAAGGGATCAAAGATAGGAAAAAGTACTGACTTCTACCAAGTTATTTATAGCAACTCTTTTTGTGGTGAGGCAATTAGAGGTTAAGTGACTTGCCCAGGATCACACAGCTAGGAAGTGTCTGAGGCTAGAACTCAGGTCTTGATTTCATCCAACATATATACTGTACCAGAGGTGTCGGGCATGGTCATAAAAGGCATTTGAACCCAAGTTTCCAGACTCTTAGACTGACTCTTTATCCATTATGCCATATTGCCTCTCTCAAGAGAGGCAATCTCCCCTCCAAGAAATTATTATTATTAAATGTGTATTGAATGAAGGATTACATCTGGCTCATTAGACAAGCAGTTCCCTAAAACACTCTTAGGTTCGAGGATCAAATCTTTGGGCCACATTGGTAGACAGAGCACTGAATTTGGTGTCAGGAAAACAAGTTCAAATTTGGCCCTAGATACTCACTAGCTGTATCACTTAACCTTTGTCTGCCTCCATTTCCTTATCTGTTAAATGGGGACAATAAGCTCTTATTTCTCAGGGCTTTTGTGAGGATTAAAGTATATACTGTTTGTAAAGTACTTTGCAAACTGAGAAGCATTATATGAGTGCTAGGTGCTATTCTAATATCCCACTCTTCGTAAGCACAAGGATCATTATTTTATCTATTTCTCTCCTCCTCTCCCTCCAGCCCTACCATGTAGCACAGTGTAAGGTTGTTTAGGAAGGGAAATGTTATAGTTCCTATGAGATACAAAAGTTCATTTGGAACTCATAAAGCAGAAATGTCTATAAATAAATATACCTTTGTCCTAGTACTCTATGATTCAGGCCTGTCTTTTCAATGTCTTTAAAATCGATTCACTTACATAACTAGAACTTCACTGGCAGCTCTGAATCCTAGCTCCTTTAAACAACTTGCATATACATAGTCTTCTCTCTGAAGAAGACACAATAGGGAAACTGGGTGACTCTGTGAATAGAAAGCCAGGCCTAGAGAGGGGAGGTCCTGGGTTCAAATCTTGACTTCAGACACTTCTTAGCTGTGTGACCCTGGGCAAGTCACTTCACCCCCCTTGTATAGCTCTCACCACTCTTCTACCTTGGAACCAATACATTTCAAGACAGAAAGTAAGGGTTAAAGAAGAAGTGGTGACTACAATTTCAACCCTAAAAGATGTTTTGACTTTGATCTTCTAGCCCTTTCCTATTCTTAAGTCGCTCTCTTATCATGGAGTCAGACCATCAGGACCTTCCATAACCATGCAGCCAATCTATACCTAAAAGGGAATCCTCTCCATTTTATATCCACTAAGTCATTGTCCACTCTTGGTTTGAAGATTTTTCAGTAAGGAAGGAGCCAAGCAGCTCATATATTTTTGGGATAACTCATTGTCAGGAGACTTTTCTTTATAGAAAGCTAAAATTTGTCTCTTAGCAACATTGTCTTGGTCATGGTTCAATATTTGATATGATAGCTCAGTCAGAGCCTAAATAGATCTAAATAGAGCTTAAATGATCTATTCCTTCAATAAAACATTTAAAAAAAATCTTTACCTTTTTGTCTTAGAATCACTATCATATATTGGTTCTAATGCAGGAGAAAGGTAAGGCTTAGACAGTTGGGATTAAGTGACTTGCCCAGGGTCACACAGCTAGGAAGTGTCTGAGTCTAAATTTGATAGTACCTTCTATCTCCAAGCCTGTCTTTCTATCTGCTGAACCATGTAGCTGCCCCCTCAATAAAACTTTATATAAATTTCCCCAGATAAAAACAGTTCTCAAAAGTGTTAAAAGACAGTTCACCAAAGTAAAAGAAAATTTTAGGGTTAAGTTGGCAGCAAAAAAATTAAAAGTAGCACTTGGAGTCTTTGGAATTCTGTGCCAAAGTCCTAAAAACCACCCTAGCTGGTTGAAGCCTGCATTACCTTTACCCTTTCTGGAAAAGATCAGTAAATTAGGTTCTTCCCATTCCTACCAGCTATCAGAGTTGCTACCTGCTGACCGAGTGTCATTGCTAAGGTTGTCTAAGGTGTTGGTATTGGAGAGTCACTTTTTTTTCCATTATCTTGCTGCTACCAACATAGTTACCAATTCATTGTTCAGTTGTTTTCAGGAGCTTCTAACTCTTCATGATCCTATTTGGGGTTTTCTTGAAAAAGATGCTGGAATGGTTTGCCATTTCCTTCTCCAGGTGAGGAAACTGAAGCAAAATAGGATTAAGTGATTTGCCCAGGATCACCCAGTTAGTGTCTATATAGTATCAGTGATGGTGACCCTATGGCACATGTACCAAAAAGGGCACACAGAGCCCTCTCTGTGGGCATGCCTACAGTCAGAATTCATTACTAGAAAGTCAGAGGGACTTGGGGAGGAGCTGTTCCTCTCCACCTCTCCATGCACCTAATGACATTCTTCACTTCCCCCACCCTTCTGCCTAGCAGCCAATAGGAGCTCTTCCTCCCTCCCCTGTCTGGGGTAAGGCACTGGGGGGCAGGGTGGGGCATGGCACTCCATTTCTTAAAAGTTTGCCATCACTGCTATATACTGTGCCTCCTGGCTGTCCTATTGCTGACTAGTGATTATGTCCAAATTGTTACCAATTGGTCAATGCCATTGCCCTCATCCATACCTGGATTGTCAATCGAATGGATTATCAAACCAATGGATTAATACTCCCAATTAAAGCAGTCTCAGGAATTCCCTTGCCAGAATCCTAATGTTTACTTTTATTTGGTTTATTTTGTAAATGTTCATCTTTGTTAATGCTTATTAAGTTCATAGTAATAAAGGGGAATATATATTATGTACATATACACCAATACCTCATTGTTTTTAGCCTCCTTGTAGCAAGTCTTTAATACATACTTGCTGTGTAAGTATGAACAAGTCACTTAATCTCCCCATACCCGGACCATTCTCTCAGACTATTAAATCATAGGCAAATTACCAATTTGTATTAATGAAGGGAGTTCCACACTGAGAGGTCCTCACACTAAAATAAATTCGCAGACATGATTTCATTTCTGGACATGAAATAACACATCCATAACCCAATCTGCAAAGAGAGAAAAATTTTCTTTATTTCTATTTAAAATAAGGAATAATAATAACAATGTCCATTTGTTATATTTTATTATATATACAGCAACAGAAATATTATTTGAAGAATGACTTGTACATATCCGTTTCCAGAAAAAGAACTGAGAAATAGGAACAAAGCATAGTATTATATATACATATATCTTTTTGTCAAATGATACCTTCTCTAGTGTGGGTAGGGAATTTTAATGTAACAGACAAACAAATTAATTTTTAAAATTCAGCAGTATTCATCTGAGTTCTGGAAATCAGATGATATCCCTGATCTCTATCCTCACACTCCTAAGAATTACCTTTAAGCAGGCAGCTAGGTGGCTGGGTGGATTGAGAGCCAGGCCCAGAGAGGGAGGTCCTGGGATCAAATTTGGCTTCAGACACTTCCTAGCTATGTGACCTTGAGCAAGTCACATAACCCCCATTGCCTAGCCCTTACTGCTCTTCTGTCTTAGAACCAATATACAGGATTGGTTCTAAGATGGAAGGTAAGGGGTTAAAAAAATTATCTTTATTCAAGGTTGACTTTCCTAATGCAATCATATTGGGGTGCTTCTTAATTCTTGGTTTCTGCTGTTGTAAGAAAAGGAAAGAAGCTCCACAGCAATTAATATTCAGAGTAGCACCAGGTTCTCCATTTCATTGTCTTTCTACATGAAGTAAGTATATTTGGGGGCGCGAGAATTTTTTTCCTCAAGTGTTCCTTGCCAGACGTTCCTCATTTTCATCTAGGTAGATGTAAATGTGATTATTGTCAATTACTGAAGCTTTTCCAAGCATCTCAATTTAAAAACTCAAAGGAGGCTTAATCATCCCCTTCCTATTTTGCATCCCCTGCAACTCCATCGTCCCTTATTTGGCATTGCTCAGAAATCATGCAGAGCTTGAATTAAGATCCCACTTCTCAAGCTGCTCCTGAAAGAGAAATAGACTAATTGTTTGCGGCTTCTGCGAGGAGCTTTGAATTTTCCGTGTTTAATCATTTGTGTTACTCGGCGTTGTCTTTCTGATTACCAGCAAGCTCTCCCCACATGTGTTCTTTTTTCTTTCACTGACTATAGGCTCACCCCTGGAGAGCAGAAGCCTCATGGTAGACATCCTGTCATTATTAATTAAGCTGGGATTTTGTACCCTAACACTAATTGTAGTGATCTCATTTGCTATTAATGAATGGATGGCATACACGCTGAAACCATTTAGCTGCAGTTTAGTAATATTTAATGCACCATTTCCAAGAAAGTATTGCTGAAAGGGAGGAGAACATAGGAATAAAACATAGCCATGAAGGCAGAAGTAGAAGTTTTGGGGGGCAATTCCCACTGGGGCCATTGCTCCTTATTTCTTTAGGGGGTGGTTATTACAAGAGAGGAACCAGTATTTGAACCAACTATTGCATTTTAATGGTCCTTTGGAGGTCACATTGAAAATGGTAAACGGTCCATAGATGGTTCTATAAAGCTTCAAGATGTGAAGACCTCAGTCAGACACAGTCTGTGTTGCTTCATTGTATTTAAGGGGCTCCCTTCTTCCAAGAACAATAAATGTTCTATTGACATTTCATTTAGAGCTCTTGACAGCTTTCAGAATTCAAACAGGGCTACATACAGATCAGCACACTACAAAGAGGGAAACTGAGGGAAACAAAGCTGTGACTTGTTGCTGAGGAAAATATCCCCATTGTAAATTCCAAAATGAACGAAATATTTGAAAACCTGTTTGTGATGCAGGGAATTCAGATGACATTTTTTGGATCTTGAGGGTCAACTTTTAGCCTTTTGATACTGGCTTTCTTTCTTAAAAAAAAAATTCTGTGCTTGTAGGTATTACTCAATGTCTCCCTTCTTTCCCTTCAGCCCTGAACTTGCCTTGTGATGTTGCACATGAGATTTGAGTTACACTGCAGCAGTACTGATGAAGGAATGGTCCTTCTAAGGGCTCCCATTTGCAACTGAATGCAGTAGAACAATTTCAGATGCTTGGAGGATATTCTAAGCTGGCCATCCCTAGAGAGCCTTTCTTTTCCCCTAGGCTCAACCAGATTCAGAAAGCCTATAGATTTTGGCTGTCAAATTGTTACACAGCATGGTAATTGCCTGAGAAGAGCTGTGGTAGAAGACAGTTAACAGAGTAAATCTTTTTTTTTTAAATCTATTGAATTTCTATTTATGAGCTGTATGTCTCTTCCTAGATGCAGGCTGTATTACCATATTCATTCCCCTATTGTATTATTTTGAACTGTGATATAAAAAGCATGTATGCTATTACAGCTTAATCTCAAACCTTTATTTTATTATTTGTGATATCATGATCTCAAGGAAGATTATTAATCTAATTGATAATTAGATACCATACCCAGTTTGTTTTTTAATTGAATAATTGCTGTGACATAATGATAATAATTGTTAGCATGGACATTGTAATTGAGGGCTTGCAAAGTGCTTTATTTATCCTCACAACAACCCTTGGATCATAGGTGCTATTATCCTCCATCATTTTATAGATGAGGAAACTGAGGTTAAGCGACTTGTCCAGGGTCACAGAGCTATGTCTGAGGTTGGATGTGAACCCAAGTTTTCCTGACTCCAAGTTCAGCATTCAATTAATTGTACTATCTAGCTGCCCTATTTCATAATGCCAAGAAATATTTATCATCCTGATTAATAATTATGAACTAAGTAACCAATTTCTTCTTTTAAAAATTAAAAAAACTTTTTAATGATATCATTTATGTTTACATTACCTATATTTGCCAACATGTCCTTCCCTTACCAAAGACATGTCATCCAAATCTAACAATATATACAATGGACCACACCCATTGTCCCATTGAAACATGTTGATGTTCTTTCCAGTAACATTGTTATATTGTTGCATATTATGTTTTACTACTTATTTTAATTCACAGTTCATATAAGTTTTCATCTTATTAATAATTTCTCAATAAACTCATATTATTATTCTACCTCATTTACCCACAATAATTTGATTCGTCTCCAAACGTTGGGCACTTTATTTCTTGTCTTTTGTTATCACAAAAAGTGCTGCTATTAATATTTTGGTGCAAATAGGACTTAAAAAAATAATTGACCTACTTGGTTTATAGTCCAGCTAGTTTTGCATTTGAGGATTTCTTTCTTTTCCTCATCTATACTTGTTCTTTTTTATTTGTCCTATTTCTTGCTTTATTGAGGTGATAAGGATGAAGAAGGCTTAGAAATAATCTCAGCCTTTTGTTGGACAGTGAATGGAAATAACATAATTTTCTCAGTTGCCATGGTTACCAGGTGTTTATACTGACACAACTCTTAAAAAATACAATTGTAGGTGAATGTTTCCTCAAATATTGACTCATAGCTTTATCAGACCAAAATAATCTGCTATATTCTTCCAATATCAGAAAACATTTTTTCTGTCCTACATTTTGCTTCCTTTCTTTGCCCCATGATCCAACAATCATCAGCATAGCAAACCAAAATACTTAAGACATTTTCTTGCAACTAGAGAAGCAAATGGGCTTAGATCTGTTCAAATAATGGAAAAAAAATTTCCAAGACTACTAATTTTAGACAGTTTGATATTAGAATAGTTAAACTCTGCCCCCTCAAATCCTCAGATTGTTTTTTGTTAAAGTCCTCTTGTTGTCTTATTAATGTTCTATTAGTCAATAAATAAACTCAAGTTTTTCAAAAATGCATTCACTGTCAGTAATAACATTGAAAGATAAAAATAATCAGATTAACATAAATGTTCATCAGAAGTCAAACTGACTAATGATTTTAAATTTGAGCATAAACTAAAAGTAATGACTGTTGAAGTATGAAAAAAGTTGCCATCATTTGTAAGAGTAGTCACATATTTTCAGAGCCATAACTATACAAGGCTCTGCCCTAATGATCCAGAATTTAGGGTATACTGCCACCACTTATAGCTCTTCAGTAATATCAGCTTCTTTTAGTATTTAGCTAGTATGATTAGAGTAATTAAAATATGAAACTACCAAAGAGCACATTTTTATACAAAAATATTTTATTTTCCCAATAACATGTTATAATTTTCAACATACATTTTCTGAAATGATAAGATCTGAATTGTCTCCTTCCCTTCCCTGCGCCCTCGGAGATGGTAAGCAATTTGATCTGAATTATACATGTATTATCAGACAAAACATACTTCAGTATTGGCCATTGTTGTTAGGTAAGACTCATAGAATCAAAACCCCAAAATAAAACCATAAATAAATGAATATGAAAGACAGCATCCTTTGATCTACATCTGATTCCAGCAATTCTTTCTCTGGAGATGGAGAGCAGTCTTTGTCCAAGTCGTTCCCGAATTGTCCCAGATTATCATATGGTTGAGAGTAGCTAAGTCTTTCACAGGTAATCATCATATATTATTGTGTACAATGTTCTCCTGGTTGTACTTATTTCACTTTGCATCAGTTCATGAGACCTTTCTAGCTTTTTCTGAAATCATCCTGCTTATCCAAATAGTACATTTTCCTACCACGCCCCAGGTTCTTCCTCTGCTTAGGTCTGCCTTTCTCCCTTCTCCCTGCTCCTTTCTTTTCCTAGTCTTGCAGCCTTCTGAATAGTCTTATGGTATCCTGTGGTTTCTGCCTGTGAGTCTGTCTTCTCCTCAGTGACGGAGTTTTCTGGGAATCTGTCCTTCCTTGGGGCCTTGTGTCCTTGTACTTCTTCCTGTCCTCCAGTAGAATTTGTCTTGAAAAGTTGATTTCAGTCCAGTACTCTGTGCTTCTTGCTTGGACTAAGTTGTGTGAAGCTGACTCTGGGTATCAAAATGTCTAATTAGGGCTATTGATATGGCTATTTTATGTATAAGTTACATCAATTATATGTAAAAAACATTTTAGCATTAGTTTTTAACAATAATTTCTGAGTTGCATATTCTGTTTTCCTGTCCTGTTCATCTTGTCTCCTTAAGAAGACAAGTACTATAATATAGATTGTACATATAAAGTCATGCAAAAATATTTCTGTATAAGCTATGTTGCCAAAGAGGGCATAAACCAAAAAGGGAAAAAATAAAAAAGAAGAATAAAATGGACCAAAAAGGTATGCTTCGATCTACATTCAGAATCTAATAGTTCTTTTTCTGGAGGTGAATTGCATTTTTTCATCATAAGTACTTCAGAATTTTCTTAGATTATTATATTGATTAAAATAGCTGTTATTTACAGTTGAACATCATATGACATTGCTGTTAATATGTTCAATGTTCTCCTGTTTGTGCTCTCTTCACTTTGCATCAGTTCATATAAGCTTTCCTATGTTTCTCTGAACCCATTCTATTCAACATTTCTTATGGCACAATAGTATTCTATCACAATCACATCAGACAATCCATTTTTATTTATTTATTTATTTTTAATTTTAAACATTATTTTATTTGGTCATTTCCAAACATTATTCACTGGAAACAAAGATCATTTTCTTTTAATCCATTTTTAAAAAGAAAGCATTTCAGGGCATATATTTATGAATTCATAGTAAATTTAAAAACAACTTAATTGCTTGTTTTGATTCCTTGTTTCTGATTCTACCTGGTCTTTTTTTCCACTTTGGGAAGTGTGCAAATAAACTTATCTGCAACTCTATACAATGAATATTTTTCAATATTATTTTTCTAGAGGTTGCAGTGGTACAAAAACAGCTTTGGTGGAAAAAGAAAAAGCACTGATCTGGGGGTCATGAGAACTAGGTCTAACCTGAGCTTTTAAATAGCCTTGCTGTGTAGCTTTAGCTGAGTCACTTAACTTCTCTAAACCCTGGTGTTTTGCTTTTTTAAAAAATTTATAAATGAAGGTGGGAATGATCTTTAAGGCATTTTCTTGTTCTAAAATGTTTGCACTGTTTAAAAGGTATATCAATGTACCCTATGGATTTTCAAATTCAATAATGATTTATTAGAAAAATATAGGACACACTTTAAGGGAATATGGTGACACACATAATCCCAGTTACCTGGGAGGCTGAGGCCAACTGATCTCTTCCTCGAACCTTGGAATTCTGAGGTATAGAAAGCTAAGTCTATACTAAATCTAGTATGAATATGGGGAGCTTTGGACAGCCAGGAGCAGTGGGGGTGGGGAAGAGACCAGTTTGTCTAAGAAGGCAGTGAATTGACCCAGGCCAAAAACAGGGTAAGCCTGGTCACAGGTGATCCCCAATGCTCAGAAAAGGAAACACAAAACAGAAGAGGCATCCAGGAGCTCAAAATCCAGGTCTATGATTTCTAGGCAGCACAAGTGAGTACTGCTATGTATGTGCCATCAGTCCTAAAACCCATTGGTATGGGATTCTCTCTTAATTGGAAGAGATGAATGCCCTGTCCTGCATAGGGTTTGGGGTTGAAGTTGGTAAGAGTCGGAGAGCTCAATTTTTTTTTTTTTAGTTCTTGAGATAGTCTTAAAGTTCTCTTCAAGCTTTGAATTGCTTTGAGTACTTTTGGCTCCATGAGGGAAGATAGAAGATACCAACTTCACTTCAGGTTGTTGAAGGAAAAAAAAAAACTCAGGGAAGACCTGAGAAGAGTTGGTAGATTTCATCTTATCTTTATCTCCAGCTTTCTACACTAGGGACAGCACTGGCCAAACCTGGGCTCTCACAACACATGAGCTTTATCACACATGCAAAGGAGTTACCATAGGTGTTAGGAGTGGGAGATGAGGTGGTGAGGCAGTGCTCCCTATCCTCATAGCATTCCAAAAAGAGTTCCACAGCACACATTTTGGATAGAGAGCAAGAGCAGAAATTGCCTCTCTTTTTAAAAGAGCAACTCTTCTTGGATCCGTGGTCAATAAGGGGATTCTACAATCCTTCCAAAGTTCCACATCTTTCATATTATACCAGAATCCATGCAGCCCACTGGAGCAGTCCAGTATGGACTGTCCAGGATGCAGCCCACTGGACCAGAGAAGGAGGTTTCATCCATTTAGCCCCATTTATTAAGAACCCACCATACGTCAGGCACCATGCTAGATATGAAAAGATTCAAGGACAAAAATTAAATTGTGCCTGCCCTTGAGGAGCTTACATGTATTTGGTGGGAGGCAACAGAACAATATGTACATGTAAATATGCAGAAAACAAATGATGAAGGGGAGGGCATTAGCAACTGAGAAGAACAGGCTAGGTCGCATGAGGGAGGTGACATGAGTTGAGCCTTGAAGGACAAATGAATAAAAAATTTAAATATGTAGTTTTGCTATGTTCAGAACCTAATAGAGAAGAAGCAATAACCAATTCAAAGGTAGCAATTAATGTTTTCAAATTTAAATGAGGCTTTTGGTATTGTGGCTTGATAAGAGAAAACAAATGAGCATCACATTTTCTTTTTCTTTGTCTATTTTAAACTTCCTCCTTCCTTGCTATGATCTCATTAATAAAAAAGGTTTAACTATACAATATTTTATTCATAACTTTAACATGGCATTAATGAAGATGGAACATAAATTATGGGATTTTCTTTGCAACATAAGGGACTTGGCAAAGACCAGTACGTAACTCATTATGTGACAAAGCAACAAGGCAGGATCCCAGGATTTTACAGTGGAATTAGACACATCCTGCAGTGTGGCCATTAAGGATGTGGGATCAGCTGTGAACACTGTGAGTCAGCAGAGAAGTAGCTTAGTCCAGATACCTCTGCTGAGCTCTAAAGCATCAGCTCCTTGTTCTGTCATTAGTCAACCTCTCTGCTATCTTTTTATATGGTATTCTCTACAGAAAGAAGTAGTTCAATAGGCTATTTTCCTCTCAGTCTCTGTTTCTGTCTCTGTCTCTTCCCTCTTTCCCCTCCTTCTCCTCCCCCCCCCCCCACCCTGTCTCTGTCTCTTTCTCTCTCTTTCACTCCTCTTTCATTCTCTCTATCTGTCTCTCTCCTTTCCCTCAGTAGCAATACTAAGTGTTGGTTCCCAGGCAGAAGAGCAATAAGGGCTAAGCAATTGAAATGAAGTGTCTTGCCCAGAGTCACATAGCTAGGAGGTATCTGAATACAGATTTGAACCTAGGTCTTCCTGACTTCAGCCTGGCACTCTATCCATTGTGCTCCCTAGTTGCCTCCCAGCCTATCCCTTTCTAACTTTTACCTCTGCCCCTGGTCAGTTCCTGCTAGGACCTCCATTTTGAGAAAGGAGTTTGACCAGCTATCCTTTACTCTTTAGTACCTCTCTCCCTTTTCAGGCCCTTTTATGTGTTGGCTTCCCCCATTAGAATGCAATGTCCTTGAGACTGGAACTATCTTTATGTTTACATCTATTTCTTCAGAGCTTAGTATAGTAGCAAACACTTAATGGATACTTGCTATCTGACTTGACTGATCTCATTGACTTATAGGCCCTCCCAGTTACCTTATTGAGTGATCAGTGTGCATATTATCTCATTTTATAGATGAGGTTATTAAGGCACAGAGGGGAAAAGGGCTTTGCCCCACTTCACATAAGAGGTGGAACTCAGACTTGAACCCAAATCTTTTTACTCTCAATACAAAGTCATTTCTTCTATACCACATGATGGAGAACCTTTTATTTTTTAAATGTTTTTAAAATTTTTATTTTTATTTATTTATTTTTTATCTTGAGAAAATTTTATTTAATTAGTTATTTTAGAATATTTTCCCATGGTTACAAGATTCATGTTCTTTCCCTTCCATCCCCCCAGCCCCCTCCCATAGCCAGTGAGCAATTCTACTGGGTTTTACATGTGTCATTGATCAAGACCTATTTCCATATTATTGATATTTGTACTAGGATGTTCCTTTAGAGTCTACATCCCCACTCATATCCCTCTTGACCCATGTGATCAAGCAATTGTTTTTCTTCTGTGTTTCTGCTCCCACAGTTCTTTCTCTGCATGTGGATAGTAAGAAATCATGAGCCCCTCAAAATTGTCCTGGTATGGAAAGGAAATAAGTTTGTGGGGGAAGGGGCCAACTGGGAGTGGCAGTTGGGTCTTGTGACTAGCACTTCCTTCCTGCCGGGTGGGACTGGCTTCCTGGTATTGGAGGAGAGAGGAGCTTGTTCAGCCCAGTCTGGAGTGGCATGCTCTTCTTGGTTCAGCCCGAAGACACAGGCTTCTGAAGGTTAGAATTATTCTTGTTTGCTTTCTGTCTATTGCTAAGATTCTGAATTAGAACAACAAGAGTAGACGGGAATGGGACAAACTCTCCACCAGCCTCTAGGGCCTGGCCCTATACTCTGAAGCTAAGGAAAAACTCCAATTCCAACTGGATTATTAAACTTTATATTATTTGAATTCGCAGTCAGATAAGTGGACTATCTTTTCTGGTCATAGAGGGAGCTGAAAATCAGTTCAGTCATCAAGGCAATAAAAGACCTTATCAGACCCCTACTGTTTCCTCTCAGCAGGGGGCATCACCCTCCCTTGCCTCACCAAGCAGTGTTCCCTCTCTCCCCTTAACTCCTCCTTACCCTCATACAAATCTCCCATTATCCCACTGTTTTCCAAATCCCATTTCCTTTCCCAATAAATATTACAGAGACCATCATATCATCTGCCAACTCCCAGTTGGCCCCTTCCCCCACAAACTTATTTCCTTTCCACACTGGATCATTGCATTGCTGCTAGTAGAGAAGTCCATAAATTCGATTGTACCACAGTGTATCGATCTCTGTATATAATGTTGGAGAACATTTTGGAGACCAAGTGTCTAAACTGCCACATGTGAGCCACCCTCTTAGCCCAGACAGGGGAGAGAGAAAGTGCTCCCATTAGGCTGCTTGGCAGAGGTGTGGGTGATGAGAGAATGTCATCAGGTGTGATGGAGAGGGGGGGAGTAGCCTGTTCCAGGACGTGTTCCATAGGTTTGCCAACATGGTTCTATGCAATGTTGATGTAATAAAATTGATATAATGCTTTAAGTTTTATTAATCTTTCTATATTATCTCATTTGATATTATTGGCCATGTCTATTTAGGCCATGTCTAACACTTTGTGACCCCATTTGGGGTTTTCTTGGCAAAGATAACTGGAGTAATTTGCCATTTTCTTCTCTAGTTTATTTTTTACAGATAAGGAAACTGAGGCAAACAAGGTTACATGACTTCCCATATCTAGTCACATATCTCATAAATATGTGAAGCCAGATTTCAACTCAGAAAGATTAGTTTTCCTGATTCCATGACTATCTACCATCTAGCTGCCCTTTAATTTTATTGGTATCTCCATTTTACCCATTGGGAAACTGAGACCCTGAGTGATAAGATGACTTGTCAAAGATCACATAGTCTATAAATAGCACAGCTCAGACTGAACCTAGGTCTAGCAGAATCATAGCTCTTCCTATTATACCTTAGATGACCACTGACAAGTCTAAGTCATTAATTTCATTTGCTTTCCTTGTTACAATGCATTAAAGGGAGATATTCATTGGCTAATATGAGTACATCACCAGGCATGGTAAATTTGGTTTATTTATTGTAGGAGATTTTCATTCATATAATCTAATTCTGCTAAGAGAGAAGAAAAAAACCATAATTGGGGCAGATAATTCTCTGAATCAAAGCTATCTTATTTTTGAAACCAATGGGGACGACATTACACATATAACGCTGTCCTCCTTTGAAAATACAAAACATGAACTATTTTGTGGAACTATTGAATAGGCTTTTTACTTTCATTTTAGATCATTAGTGTCTGAGACCAAATTTGAACTCTGGAAGATGAGTGTTCCTGATTCCAGGTTAATGCTAACATATATATTAGAATAATAAAAGCATAGATTCAAAGCTAGAAGGGACTGTAGGGTTCATGTATGCCAATCCTCCTGGGGTAAAATGAGATCCAGAGTGGTCTACTCAATTCATTTCAAGTCCACAGATACAGTAATCATTCTAGACTTTCCACTGTCACAAATTCTTCATATCTAATCAATTGCCAAGTAGTTTTGATTTCATGGCCTGTACAAGGTCTTTTGTAGCTCTCTCCTCCTTTCAACTCACACCACACAGTCATTTGTCCCTAGGAGCAACACTTCTGCCTTTGGGCAATTCTCTGCCTCCAGTCTCTCCCCTCTCTGATCCACCTTTGGCTTGTCTCTCAAATTAATGCTCCTAAAGTATAGGTCAGGTGACATTACCCTCCTGCAATAAGAACCTTCAAAAGCTCCCTATTGCTCCTAGAGTAAAATGCAAATTCTATTTTTTTTTTTTTGTCATCTAAAGTCCTTTAAAATCTGGTTCCAGACTATCTTTGCAGTTCTACTACATGTAACTCCCTTTCTCATACTCTACATTCCAGCCAAACTTGACTACTTGCTGTTCCCCAAACTCAAGGCATGCCTGATGCCAAAACCAAAGGCTCAGGATGTACAGAGGGACAAACTTTTCAATTTAATCTTTGTTATTACCATTTTCTCCATAATTTTTAAAGTCTGTACAATCCATAGAACACTGAACCAGGTCCTAATTTGTAATGTGCCAATGCTCATACTGAAAATTTGACAATCAGCTCTCAAAAAGCAGGCTGAGCTGGCTCTAAACCACCAGACACAAGTCATCATTTGCCTCTTTACTTTAGGACATTCTTGGAATGCTCTATTCTTCCCTTCTACCTTTTGGAGCTCTCTTCAAGGCTGAGAACTACAAGAAAGAACAAGAGTTCTTTCCTGATTCCGTTAGTCCCACTCTGCAAAATTGACCTTATTCTGTATATATTGTTTATTTGTTTATACATTAGAAAAAAAGTTCATCAATAGAAAAAAAAAACTCTGTAGAAAATAGGCAGGAACTGTTTTATTTCTTTTTATCCTAGAGTCTAATACAGTAGCTGGCACATGATAATAAATGATTTTTGGTTTCAATCCAAGTTAAGTTACTTGGCCAATGTCCTATTGGAAGTTATTGTTGTTTAGTCATTTTCAGTCATGTGCAACTCTATGACTCTATTTAGGATTTTCTTGACAAAGATAACTTGTGTAGGTTGCCATTTCCTTCTCCAACTCATTTTACAGGTGGAGAAACTGAGGCAAAAAGGGTTAAATGACTTACAAAGGTAGTGAGTATCCCAGGCCTGGTGCTCTATCCACCATGCCACCTAGTTGTAATTAGGGAGGAAGTTACAAGAACCAAACCAGGTCCTCTGACTCATGATTAATTGGTTTTTCTCTCCACTGATTATATCATCCCCCATCTCCAGATATTTCAAATGGAAAACACATACACACATATCATTGCATACAGTGTCTGTCTTAAAACTGCCATGTTCCTTTTCTGCAGCCCCCACCTCTGCCTGAGAACTCAAGCCCCCACTGTGAGACCCTGAGCTTCTAATTGATGAGCATTCGCCTTATCTCATCCAGCAGTAGCCAGCACTGTGCTAACTTTGGTCCATACTGCCGTTCCTCAAGTAATCAAATCAATAATTAATCAACAGACATTTATTCAGTACCTAATTACATACCAGACACTGTGCTAAGTGCTGGACGGTGTGTCAATTATCCAATGATTCCAGGCTTCATTTCTTTGACTTCCCTGTCCAAAATGTTCTGTCCTGCTCTTCACTCCACTATTCCTCCAAATTTGCTGTCTTTTCCTATTGGAATGTAAGCTCCTTGAGGAGATGATCTTTGCCTTGTGAAGCTTAGCACAGATCTGATCCATGGTAAGTGCTTAATAAGTGCTAAGAAAAAATTTAAGTTAAAAGTTTATTCATTTACGATTTACCTATTCATTCATCCTAGAAAAGCCCTGTGGTGGGAACAGCCTTGGAATCAGAAAGACCTTGAGAAGAGGAAGTTCTACCTTGGACACATGCTAGTTGTGTGGCCATGGGCAAATAACCTAACATTTCAGGGTTCTCTGAAACTTCCTAAGTCTTTAGGTTATAGATGAATTGCCAGGCTTTATGAATGAAGGGAGGTTCCACACTAGGAAGTCCCTATAGAAACAGTCGCTGGCCCAGACCCCCCCCCAAAAAAAAAGATCTGCCTTATTTTGGGATTCCTGTCAGAGAATAAAATGGAATGGAGAAACATTGATGAAGTGCTTATTATGTGTTAAGCACCATCCTAAGTGCTGGGACACAAATATAAAAACTGAGACAGCCCTTGTTCTCAAGAATTTCACATTCTAATTAGAGGAGAAAATATACAGAGGAGAGTCCAAGTTTAAGTTCAATTCACGGCAGATAGAAAAGTCAATAGAACTTAGGAAGGGAAAGGAGAAGGGCAGGTGGCGAGGTCCAGAGGGTCTTGGGGAGTAATGGCGAGGCAGATGATCAGTCCCCTTAGAAGAAGATAGTGGGATCAAGGATTAGAGTGGAATAATAAATAACTAGCATTTATATAGTACTCTAAGGTTTAAAAAGAACCCTGGAAATATTATATAATTTTATCCTCATAAGAACTCTGAGAGAAATGTGCTGTTATCCTCATTTTATAGATGGAGACACAGTCACACAGCTAGTGTGTCAGAGGCTGGATTTAAGCTCAGATTTTCCTGGTTCTATGTTTGGTGTTCTATTTGCTATGCCACTTAGAGACTCTGGGATACATGTAGCAGAGGTAGAGATCTGAGGGGAGAGTGCCATCATTCATTCGACACTGAACAATCTCCTAGTGGAAAGTTGGCATTTGGGCATTGAGGGTTGGTGGTTGAAGGGAAAAGTCAGTGGCTCCCCTCAGTGGTAATAGGTGTGGCTTGTCTCTCTTCTTGCTGCCCATTGGTATAGGTTGAGGGGCAAGGAGAGAATGGCCTCTTGCTCTCTATGCTCAGGCTGGTGCGAGTGACTGGATCTTCTTGGTTGGTCTGTTGGTTGCCTCCTTTTAGACAAAGATTACACTTCTGTTTATCTCTAACTACATTTCTGGGTTCATTTCCTCTGTGCTAGGGGTATGATTAGTATTATCTATCTGTAGGCTGCATCTGAAATATGAATTATAGTTATGAAATATGGTTATGAAATTTGGGGCTCACTTTTTGTCCCTGATGGCTGCCTTCAAAATATTTCTTTCCTAGAGCAGCCATTTAGCCAGTAAGATTTGAGAAAGACACATTTAGAAATGTGACACTGACTTACTCAGTTTCGAGGCAGCTGGCACCATGGATACAGTTTAAAAAACATCAAATCCATAATTCCTCAGACTCACAGTGAGTGCTATTATAGCCAGAACAAAGACTGTCTCAGAATCTCAGTCTGAAGGCATCTCAGAGGTCATCTTGTTCAATCCATATTTGAATAGAAATCTTCTCTACAATATCCCCAAGCCACCAAGAGGGTCTGTTCGGTGACTCCTAGAGAATGAGAAAGCCATTGCCTCCCCAGGCAACCCATTCAGCTTATGGACAGCTATAATTATTAGGAATTACATTGAGTCAAAATCTGCTTCTTTAACACTCCATGCCTTTTTCACTGGCTGTTCCTCTTGCATGAGCAGCTCCCTTTCAACACCTGGCTCCCCGATCCTCCTTCGATACTCAGCTCAAATCCTATCTTCTGCAGGAGATCTTTCCCATTTGCCCAAGTTTTAGCACATTCTCTCTGAGATCACTTTCCATTTATATTCTATATAAATTGGATGTACGTACTGGTTTGCCTGTTGTCTCTCCCTTTAGAATGTTACTCAGTCATACACAGAAACAGTAGTTCATGATGGTCAACTTTGAATAACTTAACAATTATCAATAATGCAATGACCTTGGACAATTCCAAGGGACTCATGATGAAAAAGCCTGTCTAATCATAGAAGGAACTATTGAAGCATGCCATTCTTCACATTATTTCCTCCATGAATTTTTCTAGTGTAAGCAATATGTGTTTTCTTTTACAATATGATGAACATGTTAAGATGTGTTGTTTGAAAACACATGTACAACCTCTATTATATTACCTGCTGTCTTGGGGGAGAGGCAGGGGTGGGATAGAGGGAGAATATGGATCACAAAGTGCAGAAAACAATTATTGAAAATTTTATTGACACGTAATCTGGAAAAAAAGAGAATAAGTCCCTTGAAGATAGGGATTCTTTCTGATTTTATTTTTATCTCCACCCTTTGATATAGGGCCTGGCACATAATAAACACTTAATAAATGCTTGTTGATTTGATTGCTCCTAGATTTGCTCTCAAGTGCATAAAGCCTTATGACTCTCCTATATGACATTTTATAATATATTTTTAAAAAAATACCTATTGTATGACACATATAAAACCCAGCTCATTGACTTTGGGAGGGGGGTAGGAAGAGGGGAGAGAAAGAACATGATTCATGTAACCATGGAAGAATATTCTAAATTAATTAATTAATTAATTAAACTTAAATTCTTAAAAAAAAATACCTATTGTACATATCAGGGCAGCTGGGTGATAGAGTGCCAGTCTGGAATCAGAAAGATTCATCTTCTGAGTTCAAATCTGATCTCAGACAGCATTTAACTCTTCCTTAGTTTCCTCATCTATAAAATGAATTACAGGGCATTGAACAGAGGCAGCAAGGAGGCAGCTAGAGAAGAAGCACAGAGAAGGCAGCCTAGTCACAGCCAAGACACTCCATCTTGCCTCCCCCCCATCAAGGTTTTAGTCTTAGGGCACATCCAGTTCTACAGATCAACTCTGCCCTGGTTTAATCTTATCAATAGGGCAGATAAGAAGCCTTCAGAGGGCAGGGAAGCTCAAGCTCCAACACCCCTCCCCTATAGACTACAGGCTGCCAGCTGGGGAATATCTGACCTCAGGGCTCATCAATACCATCAAATTAACCTAGTCAATCAGCAGAGTAGAGAAGAAGCCCCTTCAGGACAAAATAACCCAAACTCACAGATCCAGCAAATAATCAGAGGGGAAAGATTACAGGCAATTACAGGGGGAAAAATATGAATAAACAACAGAAAAGGAAAAAAGAAATTACAATCGACAGCTTCTATCCAGGTAATGAACAGAGCAAATGGAACAGAGGAGGACCAAGGAACACTAAGCAAAAACACAGGCACTCCAGCAACTTGGACACAGGCTTTGGAAGAATTCAAAATACAATTCAAAAAACAATTAAGATAGGCTGAAGACAACTGGGAAAAGAACTTAAAAAGCAAAATAAATCATCTGGGAACAGAAAATAATCTTGATAGCCAAAATTAACCAGTTTGAAAATGAGGCAAAGAAGATGAAAGATCAGAAGGAGAAGGATTACCAAAAAGCGAGGGATGAAATTCAGTCTTTAAAAATTAGAATCCAACAACTAAAAGTAAATGACTTCACAAGGCAGCAAGAATCTATAAAACAAAATCAAAAGAATGAAAAAATTGAGGAAAATATGAAATACCTCATTAAATGACAGACCTAGAAAAACAGAGGAGGAGAGATAATTTAAGAATTATTGGACTACTGGAAGAGCATGACAAAAGGAAAAACCAGGACATTATTCTATAGGAAATTAACCAAAAAAACTGTCCCAACATTCTCAAGCAAGAGGGAAAAGTTGAGATTGAAAGAATTCACAGATCATCTCCTGTATTTAATTCTGAATTGACAATGCCCAAGAATGTTATGGCCAAATTAAAGAACTAGCACACAAGGTTAAAAATATTACAAGTTGCTAAGAAGATGTCATTCAGATATCATGGAACCACAGTTAGGTTAACACAGGATCTGACTACATCTACACTGAAGGACTGGAAGGCATGGAATATGACATTCCGGAAAGCAAGGGAACTGGATCTATAACCAAGAATCAACTACCCAGCAAAACTGACTATATTCTTGTAGGAGAAAGTATAGTCATTTAATAAAATAGAAGACTTCCAAGATTTCATAAAGAAAAGACTGGACTTAAACAGAAAATTTGATGCCTAAACACAGAACTCAAGAGAATTACCAAAAGGTAATTAAGAAAGGGGGGGGGCACTTTTAAAGGGACCCAATAAGTTTAAATTATTTGTATTCATATAAGAAAAGATGATACTGGTAACTCTTAAAAATTTCTATAAAATGAATTAGCAAAGAAAATGGCAAAGCTTTCCAGTATCTTTGCCAAGAAAATCCCAAATGGGGTCTTGAAGAGTTGGATATGACTGAAACTACTGAACAACAATTAAGCATCCCCCTCCAAGTCTTCTCTCCTCCAAGCTAAATATCCCAAATTTTACCAGGAGCCTCCAAAACCTTGGCCATTCTAGTGGTCCTTTTCTGCAGCTTTTTTTTTAAACCCTTACCTTCTGTCTTATAATCAATACTAATTATCAGTTCCAAGGCAGAACAGTGGTAAAGGATAGGCAATGAGGATTAAGAGGCTTGTTCAGAATCACACAACTGGGAAGTGTATGAGGCCAAATTTGAACCAAGGTCATCCTTACTCCAGGCCTGGTGCTCTATCCACTGTGCTACCTAGCTGCCACTCTTAAACTTTTTAATATCTTTCCTAAAATAGAGTGGCCAGAGCTAAACAAAATATCCCAGATGCAATATGATTGGGGTACACTGGAGGACAAAAAAAAATATCAAGGACTTGGTTCTTGCCTTTTTTTTTTAAAGCTGAACCCTTGATTTCAGTGGCATAGGACTGACATAGGGAACTTCCTCTAGCAATATAGGTGAATACTTTCTCTATGACATAAAGTCTTATAGAGTTGGTTAGGGGATAATAAAAGTTTCAGTGACTTGTCTAGGATCTCTCAACTGGTTTGTAGGAGAGATGGTACTTGAATCAACTCTTTCTGACTGAAAAGTAGCTCTCTATCCATTATGCCGTATTTTTTCACTTAATGTGATCTACAATTATATTAGCATTTAGGGGTTATTTCACACATTTTGTTTATAAGAGTGCTGAGCCTAGAGTCAGGAAGACTTAACGTCAAGTAAGGGCCTTGAGTACTTACTAGTTGTATGACCTTGGGCAAGTCACTTAACTTCTTTCTCAAATTCCTCATCTGTAAATTGGAGATAATGATATGATCATTTTAACCTCTCAGGCTTGGGATAATGATTATAAAGTGCTTTGCATAGTACCTAGAACATAAGTGCTATATAAATATTATTCTTATTATCATTACTATTCTTATTAATGCATAAATCTTTTTATACAGGATTTTTCAGCCATATTTATCTCAATCTATGCTTCATTTTTGGAGTTTATTTCTTTGAATTCAAGTATAGGGTTTTAGAGTTATCCCTATTAAAGTTTGTTTTATTAGAGTAGGACTGACATTCTGAACTGTCACACTGTTTTGCATCTTAACTCTTAGCCAGTGAGTTAGTCAATCCTTCCAGCTTTGTGTCATCTGCAAATCTGATAAACTCCACTAGTGCCAAGGACCAAGGACAAACTCTTGGAACATTTCACTAGAGAACTCCCTCCAAGCTGCCATCAATCCATTAATGACTTCTCTTTGGTTCTGGCCATAAACCCATTCTAAATTCCCTGACTGAACTGCCATCTAGCTGAGACATATATATCCATCTTGTTTCCAAGGAGAATGAGAAACTTTGTAAAATGCAATGCTGAAATATAGGCATAAGATTCATACTAATAACCTTGTCAAAAATGGAAATGAGCTTAGACTGCTCTGGACACTTCTTAATGAAGCCATTTGGGCTTTTAATGATCAGTTCTTTTTCTTTTAAATTCTCACAAATTATTTCTCTAATTGTTTCTTCTAATAATACATATTTTGCCAAGAATTTAAGTGAAACTCATTGACCTATAATTTAAGGTTTCTAGCCTCTTTAATTTCATAAACATTGGGACAATACCACCCTTCTTCATTTTCTGTTTTGTTTCAGGTATCACCCCAAACATCTTAAGCTCAGCAATCAACCATAGTTCTTTCTCATCTTAGGATGTAATGTTTCTTGACTAATAACAAAAATAGTTAATATTGACATAGCACTTGCTATGTTCCAGGTACACTGCTAAATATTTTATAAACATCTCATTTGATCAAGACAACAACATTGAGAGGGAGGTATTATTATTATCCCCATTTTACAGATGAGGAGGCCGAGGCAAAGAGAAGTTAAGTGACTCACTGAGGGTCACACATCTAATGAGTATATATACTTTGATTCCTACCTTAATTGATTCTCTATTTCATTTCCCACAGAAACTTCTATATCTCTCTTCAAAACCCAGACTTCCCTTTCCCATTTTGTAGGTGAGAAAACTAAGCAGAGGTTAAGTGGTCAGGGTCACGCAGCTAATAAGTGTCTGAAGCTAGACTTGAACTGAGATCTCTCTGACTCCAGGCCCAGCACTAATAGCTAATATTTATTTATTTCAGAGTGTAATAGCTATTGATTGTCATGCCAAATACACATTCATATAGGCCATTGTTGTAAGAGAAAAGTCATACTGTGAACTTTAGATTACTCCACCCTACTTAGTCTAATAAAAAATCAGGAAATTGTGAACTTTAGGTTACTCCACACTACTTAGTCTAACAAAATCAGGAATGTCTATAGCCATACTTAAGGATTAAGTATTTAGAAGGATGGCCTATGACAGACATGTGCTAGCAAATGACAAATCAGAAACAACTGACAGACCCCTGGGCTATCCTAAGTCAAGCCTAAGATATCATTGGTACATGTGAGATGCAGGAAAACCATCTATATATTTCATGTCACTTCCTCCCTCTGGCCTCTTTGACGGCAGAGAGGTGGCTGGCAGCAGCTTGCTGAGCATGTCGGCATCTTGGTGAGGCAGCTGCTATTGTCCAGGTTTAGTAGTGAGTTTTTCCTTGATACCATACTGGAGGAAGCCTAGTAACCTAGTTCAGGTGAGACTCTTCTCTGAGATCTCTCAGAGTTTAGGCTGATTTTTCTCTCCTTTACCTCCCAAACACTATCCTCTTAGAGAAAGCCTCTAATCTTCAAGGATCTCGTGGTAGAGGACTTTGAACTCACCTGGCACAGGCCTGGGCAGGAGAAATCCTGTACCTTTCCCTCTCTCTTCTCCTTGATTTCTTCCCTATATATTGATTAAACCACCATATATTTCCAAACTGTCTTGGGTATTTTATTTGAGATATCCCCTGGCGACCAAAAATCAAATTTAGATTAGGTCACAACCCTAAATTATCCTTACAATACATAATCAAAACCTCAACATAAAACAAAGACACACTGATGTGAAAAATGACTCCAGCAGTTCTTTCTCTGGAGGTGGATAGCATTCCCAATCAGAAGTCTTTCAGGATCATTTCAGTGCTGAGAGTAGCTGAGTTTTCACAGATAATCATCATACAATATTGTTTGTTACTTTGTACAATGTTCTTCCAGTTCTGCTTATTTCACTCTGCATCAGTTCCTACCCATCTTTCTAGCTTTTTTTCTGAAATGATCTTGCTCATCACTTTTCATAGCACAATAGTATTCCATCACCAACATGTGATTTATTCAGCTATTCCCCAAATGATGACCCTCCTCTCATTTTCTAATTCTTTGCTTCCTCAAAAAGAGCAGCTATAAATATTACTGTACAAGTAGGTTCTTTCCCCTTTTTTACTAACTCTCTGGGATATAGACCCAGGAGTGGTATTACTGGATCAGAGGCTATGCACAGTTTTATATCCCTTTGGGTATAGTTCCAAATTGCTCTACAGAATGGTTGGATCAGTTCATAACTCCACCAACAATGCATTAGTGTCCCAATTTTGCCATATCCCCTCCAACATTTACTTCTTTCCTTTACTGTCACATTGGCCAATCTGATAGGTGTGAGGTGGGTGGTACCTTGGCATTGTTTTAATTTGTATTTCTTTAATCAAGTGATTTAGAACATTTTTTCATATGATCATTGAGCTTTGATTTCTTCATCTGAAAAATTGCTTGTTTATATCCTTTGGCCATTTGTCAAAGGAATAATGGCTTGTCTTTTTATAAATTTGACTTAATTCTTTATAAATGTGAAAAATTAGACCTTTATCAGAGACATTTGTTTAATTTTTTTTATAGTTTGTTATTTCCCTTCTAATCTTGGTTAGATTAGTTTTGTTTGTACAAAAAGGTTTTTATCCAAAATAATAAAAATTATTCATTTTATATCTATAATATTCTCTGTCTCTTGTTTGGTCATAAATTCTTCCCTTTTTCAAAGATCTGCCTGGCAAACCATTCTGTGTTCCCATACTTTAGTTGTGGTATCACTCTCTTTACCTAAATCATTTATCCATTTTGACATTATCTTGGCTTTGGGTGTGAGCTATTATTGGTCTATACCTAGCTACTGCCATACTATTTTCCAATTTTCCAAGTAGTTTTTGTTAAAGAATGAATTCTTATTTCAAAAGCTGGGATCTTTGGTTTTATCAAACAATAGGATGATAAGGTCATTTACCCCTGTATAATATGTATCTAATCTACTCCATTAATCTACGACTGTATTGCTTAGAACCAGATTGTTTCGATGATTGCTGCTTTATAGTATAGTTTGAGATGTGGTACTGTTAGGCCTCCTTCCTTCACATTTTTTTCCCATTAGTTCCCTTGATTTTCTTGACCTTTTGTTCTTCCAGATGGATTTGCTATTATTTTTTCTAGTTTTATAAAATTATTATTTGGTAGTTTGATTAGTATGGCAGTGAGTAAATAAATTAATTTAGGTAGAATTGTCATTTTTATTATATTAGCTCAACATATCCATGAACAATTAATATTTTTCCAGTTTTTTAGATCTGACTTTATTTGTGTGAAAAGTGTTTTGTAATTGTGTTTATATAATTCCTATGTTTGTTTTGGCAAGTAGATTCCCAGGTATTTTATAATGTTTAGAGTGATTTAAAAAGGGATTTCTCTTTCTAACTCTTGCTGCTGGGCTTTGTTGGTTAATATATAGAAATGTTGATGATTTATGTGGGTTTATTTTGTGTCCTGCAACTTTGCTAAAGCTATTAATTATTTCCACTAGCTTTTAAATTGCTTTTCTAGGATTCTCTAAGTATACCATCATATCATGTGCAAAGAGTGATAGTTTAGTTTTCTCCTTGCCTACTTTAATCCCTTCAATTTCTTTTTCTTCTCTAACTGCTACAGCCAGCATTTCTAATACAATATTAAATAATAGAGGTGATAATAGGCATCCTTGCTTTTATTGGGAAAGCTTCTAACTGATCTCCATTGTCGGTGATACTTGCTGAAGGTTTTAGGTATATACTACTTATCAATAGGTAATATTTATAAAATGTTTACTATGTGTCCGACACTGGGCTAAGCTCTTTAAAAATATTATTTCACTTTTTTAGAGAGGTGCAAATCAAAACAATTCTGAGGTATCACCTCACACCTATCAGATTGGCTAACATGACAGCAAAGGAAAGTAATGAATGTTGGAGGGGATGTGGCAAAGTAGGGACATTGATTCATTGCTGGTGGAATTGTGAATTGATCCAACCATTCTGGAGGGCAATTTGGAATTATGCCCAAAGGGTGCTAAAAGACTGTCTGCCCTTTGATCCAGCCATAGCACTGCTGGGTTTGTACCCCAAAGAGATAATAAGGAAAAAGACATGTACAAGAATATTCATACCTGTGCTCTCTGTGGTGGCAAAAAATTGGGAAATGAGGGGATGCCCTTCAATTGGAGAATGGCTGAACAATATTTTTATTGGTATATATTGGTGATGGAATACTATTGTGCTCAAAGGAATAACAACCTGGAGAAATTCCATGGGAACTAGAATGAACTCCAGGAATTGATGCAG
The DNA here is from genome assembly GCF_027887165.1 of Monodelphis domestica. NCBI lineage: Eukaryota > Metazoa > Chordata > Mammalia > Didelphimorphia > Didelphidae > Monodelphis > Monodelphis domestica. The sequence goes on from NC_077233.1 coordinate 196,968,536, forward strand.
AGTGAAAGGAGCAGAACCAGGAGAACATTGTACACAGAGACTGATACACTGTGGTACAATTGAATGTAATGGACTTCTCCATTAGTGGCAATGCAGTGATCATGAACAACTTGGAGGAATCTACGAGAAAGAACACTATCCACATTCAGAGGAAATACTGTGGGAGTAGAAACACAGAAGTAAAACAATTGCTTGATCACATGGGTCGAGGGAATATGATTGGGGATGTAAGACTAAATGAACATCTTAGTGCAAACACCAACAACATGGAAATAGGTTCTGATCAAGGATACATGTAATAACCAGTGAAATTGTGTGTCAGCTACAGGAAAGGTGGGGGTGAGGGGAGGGAGGGAAAGAATATGATTCTTGTAAGCAAGGAATAATGTTCTAAATTTACTAAATAAAATTAAAAAATATATTATTTCACTTTTTACAGATAATGAGCCTAGGAGAGAGGTGCTATTATTATTCCATTTTACAAATGAAGAAACTGAGACAAACTGGTTAAGTTACTTGCCCAGGGTCATGCAGCTTGTAAGCATCTGAGGTTGGATTTGAATTCAGGCATCTCATTTATCTTTGTATCTCTCCATCTATAATCCCATACTATGTTTTGCACATTTTGTTGTTCAATCATTTTTAGTCACGTCTGACTCTTAATGACCCCATTTGACATTTTCTTGGCAGAAAATCTAGAGTGGCTTGTCATTTCTTTTCAGCTTATTTTACAGATGAGGCAATTGAGGTAAATAGGATAAAGTGACTTACCCAGGCTCATACAACAAATGTCTCACAATTTGTTTGAATTTAGGAAGAGTGGCTTTTCTGACTCCAGGCCTGGGACTCTATCCACTGTGCCTCCCAGATGCCCTTTCTTGCCTATAGCAGGTGCCAGATAAATGAATCCCAAATGATCAGAACTAGTAAAAGTCACCTTTTTCAACACTATCATTGTTGATAAAAAAAAAAAAAGAAAACCTGAGCAAAAACTATGGAGGTCAAGTGACTCATTTCAGGGTTTTGAAGTTAGTACCACAAAAGGGACTAGAACTCGGGTCTCATGGTTCCTGGTTCAGTGCCCATTTCATGACATTACACTTGAATTGAGTTACTTAAATTGAATTGTTACTTAATTGTATTGAATTGAATCAAGTTACTTAAAAATGCAGAGGATAGAGGTGGGAGACAATTGGGATAGACACTCTTCACTGCATGTAATGTCAGACTTAGCTTAGTTTTATCAAACTGTTTTTGTTGTTATTGTTTAAATTCTTTTATTGGTTATAAAGTTTAGTTTTCTGGGAGGTGAGAGAGATTGAGAAATGCAGGCTATATAAAAACAAAAGATAGGAATAAATTTTTTTAAAGAGTACAGAAGGGAGAAAAGTGGTATTTTTCTAAACATGCTATGCATGCACGTGTATATGTATAATATCTGAAGATAAAGGCATAATATTTTTAAAACATAAGAAAGTGGCTATTAAATTTAATAGTCATGATCTGTTAAGACCTGGCCAAATTACTCATCTCAATTAAGTAAACTATGATTCTGAGAGGTCCCAACAAATTTCTAAAGAATGTGATCTAAGACATTTATAAGTGTTTGGTGCAAACTTAGCCATGAATTATTGCTCCAAACATCTCTCTTAAGTGTGTCTGTCCACAATCTTACTCTGTATTTGCTTTGACATTTAGACTGAATTAACAAAGTAATGGTTTGAAATGTTTATTATTAAAACACAGTGCCTAGCACCATGACCCAAAATAGCAAAGACCAAAATACTTGAAATAAAAGGGTCAGTGGATTCCAGATGAAATTGAACAGAGTGGCATACATCTTTTGAGCCTCATTAAACAATACTCGGGAGTCATGGAAGCACAAGTCATGGCTCAAACAAACAGCAAACATTGGAAGTTCAGGAGTGTGACTAGCTGTAGGAGGTAACTGAGTTCCAAATTTGGGACTTAGAGAGAAACCAAGGTAGAGTGGACACTTCTCTCCCAGGTGGCAGCAAGAGAAAATTGATAGAATAGTAATTGGGCTAGTCATGTTGAGGAAGGATGAATCAGAAGATGTTTGGCAATATATTTTTTCCTTATTATACCTACAGACACATACAGACATACATACAAACACACACATACACACACACACACCCATACACATACCACCACTACCACCAAGAGCAATGCTTTCAGGCTGCCCATTCATTCAAATTGGTTTATCAGAATTAATGGGATTAATATGTTACTGAAAAATATTTTATTTTTCTCAATTATATATAAAATAACTAACATTTATTTTTTTAATTTTGAGAGAATATGGTGAATCTGGATCTCTCTCGGGAAGCATTAATTGTCTATTACGAACCAGACAATGGAATAGGCTGAAAACACAAAGCCAAAAATTAAACGGTAGCTTCTCTCCAGGAGATTACACTCTATCAGATTTTTTTCTTTGACTTCTTTTATAGTAGCATTTACTATATAGTTCTTCTGATTCTGATTTTTTCCCCTCTTTGTTCAAAAAGGTCTTTACAGATTTTTATATGCTTCATACTCATCTGGTCTTTATTACTTTAGAATATTTATTACATCTGCTCTAGCCTTTTGGTTAGCCTAATTGGAGATGAATCAAATATTTTGAGAAAGAATAAAACATGCATAAGATGCTGTATAGGTAGAGAGGATAATAATAATAATAATAATTAACATTTATATAGTGCTTTGTGCCATTTGAAGAGTTTCTATGTTCCAGGCACTGTGCTAAATACTTCACAATTACTGTCTTATTTAATTCTCAGAACAACCCTGGGAGGGAGGTGTTGTTATTATTCTCATTTTACTTGTGAAGAAACTCAGGCAAACAGGGATTAAGTGACTTATTCAGGGTTACACAGCTAGTAATTGTTAAGACCAGATTTGAACTCAGAAAGAGGAGTCTTCCTGACTCCAAACCCAGCATGCTATTCACTGTGCCACCTAACTATCCCTATTTAATTATTCATCAGGATTATTCTGATGTTTTCATTTTGGTCTGAGAGAAAGTGGGAAAAGATTGGAACAAAGATACCAGACAGAAAGCTTTCTGGAAATGTAAAAAAGAAAGTTATGCCAGTGGGAATCTTGGTGAGAGATTTCAAAGGAACTGAATAGAAAGGAAAGATGTCTAGCCTGGGGG